>NC_133204.1:31649007-31761507 GCF_958299795.1 Porites lutea | reverse complement strand
TTGTTTGACGTAAAATATCGAGTTATGACGTCACAAGGGGGGACGTCACCGAAATGGGTTAAATGATTTTTTTTAATGTCAAAGTCAAAATTATATTTATCTGAAAGAGAATTAGAAGATAAGTAGACAGTGCACTGCCATTTAAGAATAATGTCACTTGATTATCTGTTACAAATATCATTATTAATTCATTTCCTTATAGTTTTTATTTTACTTACCTTTTGCCAAAATATGAGTAATTACAGTCATGCAAATAAAGGTTATTATAATTCGAAGCAAATTTTTCTTTCTTTTCATTGGCCGACAGCCCACCACGTGACCTGCAAATAACTACCTACAAATAATGGTCTGCTCATCTGCAATGCCGTCCAACTGTGTTTGGATGCAAATAATATTCTGCTCATGCGTAAAGGAAACCGTGCTTTTCTCCTTCTTGCGATCGCTCTTGCATGAAAATGGCAGATCGCTTCGCTTCCCAAGGATATTCATTAAAAAAACAAGGTCGGCTATCGAGTGATAAAACAATTATTGAACTCGGTTATCGCAAAATATCATGATTTGTCAGTGTGTCGCAGATCAATTATTTGATCTGCTCGCCACAGACAAATCACGATATTTTTCTCAACCTCGTCCAATTGTTAATTGTTGTGTTTGTAACCCCCTCGTTAACCCCACGAGAACCACGGGAACTTCGCAAAACACGGGAACCACAATAACTACGATAAAAGGAAAACTGCGGGATTCAGACGAAACACAGGAAGAACCAATAGAACCACACTGAAGAACCACGGGAACCACACGTACCAGAGGAACTACAAGAACCACTAGAACCACAAGAACCTCTGTACAAGAACCAAGGAAACTACAAGAACCACGGGAACATTAAGAACGTCATGAGCCACCAGACCCTCGGAAATGACAAGAGCCACCGGAACCACAAGAACCAGGGGAACCACTCCACAAGACCTTGGGAAACAAGAAGAACTACGGGAACATGAACCAGGGAAACTACAAGAACCACACAAACCAAGGAAAAAACCGAGGAGGCTCTTTGTTTGCTGTGTGCACGTCGCCTTATAGAGTGTTCTAAGAACTTTCATTGAAAACATTGAACTACAATACCTAACTTCGGGAAAAAAATGTTTAAAAGCAAAAAATTATCTGCCAAAATGTAGGTTTGTAGGGACCCTCTCTTCGGAAACAAACACCCTGTTGTTCGATTTTGATAAGCGACCACTAAATCTTCCCAGTTTTGGGTTGTCATTTACGGGAGGTTCGACGCAGATGTGTGCAGAACACGCTACACCCTGGCAAAAGTTGCCTGTGTCGATTTAGTCATTGTTAATTAGATGGTACATAGCTTTTATCATAAGCTCACTGATTACAGTTGCAGGGCAAGTAGAGAATTGTTATATCACAAATCCCAGCTTTGACGCCTTAGGCTTCGTGCTCAAGGTCATTTCGCACACACTTTCATCATATTAGGGACTTTAAGATGCGAGGATGCAGCGACGGCAGCGAAAACGTAGCTTAAAAAAAGTGAATTAGCGTTTTTGCAAACTTCGTCGCAATTATTCCAAATCACTTTGTAAAATTTAGAGGAACTCTCATGGAGTTGAATCCCTAAGAGCCTTATCCAAGTTCAGGAAGAGAAAGACTTCGTCGTTGCTTGTTTACGTCGTCCATCAACGTGAAATTAGGCATTTTCCCATCGTAGTCGTGCAGTGACGACAAAGAAATATACAAAAAATCGTGGTGCACGTGCAAAGTCGTTGTTTTGCTTACTAAACCTATCGCATTTTTGGACGTTCCCGTTACCATCGCCTTCGTAAGATCTTAAGGTCCTTATTATATAGATATTCTCTTGAAAACCTCTAATGTGATGGAAACTACAGGTAAGACGCCAAAAAATAATGCAGGGTTTTGGTGTCTCAAGTTCAGGGTGGCGATTTTTGCGCCTGGGTTTGGTGAGCAGGGGAGATGAAGGAAGGGTTAGGGAGGGGAGAGTACGCGGAAATTTTGTTTATCAGAATGTCGTTGTGACTTCAACTCACTGTTTTCCTTCGCGTTTCTTTGACGGCACTCTGAAAAGCCTGTCTAGTTGCCTAAATAGAAGTTTTCTTTAGCCTTTTCTGTACATTATCTCAGGAAATTGCTAATTTCAAAAACCCCTAACCTCTAGTCTGAAAAACGTACTATATTCAAGGGGAACGTCCACATGTATCCGGATATTTTTGAATGCGCAACTTTTATTTCCGGATACAAAAATTTTCATGTCCACACGTATCCCGATTCAAATCGAATTTGCCCGTCCACACGTATCCGGATATTTTTGACTCCGCTAATTTTTCTTTGCTCGGACCGTCTTGAATATTCACGGTAAAGAACTCGGCTCGATCTTGTGACATCGGCGGATTCAAAAATTTCCCCTCTGGAGAGCGGATTTAAAAAGTTGCGGATTTATCTGCCGGATTCACCTGATCGGCGTTTGGATGGAAGCTGTATCCGGAAACAAAAAGTTGCAGATTCAAAACTATCCAGATACGTCTGGATGGGGCCTCGAATTGCCTTTTATAATAAAGTTCAGATATAACTCGCACTCTGATTGACTGAAAAAGTGTACTTTATGAGAGTATAAAACACGGAGCTAAAATGTTTGTTTTGAAAATTAGAAAGTGATATGCGTGTGAAAGTCTACGGAAGACTTCTTATCATGAAATAAGTAAAGAAGTTTTAATTGTGCCCTGTACTGTTGTAAAATACTTGGGAAGTAGCTAGAGCACTCAAAAAGAACAGAACAGAGCACAGTCAAGGCTTCTTTACTTTAGTAATTAGGTAGAGGGTCATGTAAATTATCTGACGTTCACAGTGCGCTTGCAGTGACCGATTTCTAAAAATCATCAAAACCAAACACGAATTTATTCCGGCCTTTCTTTTTACAACGGCACAATAGAATTCAGAGTAGGTATAGGAGGCTTGCACTAGAAACTGTAGCTTTATCTCTGATTACTGAGTCCTTCCAACTGACTTCTTTCGTTGATAAATCTCTTAACCGTTGTGTTTCACTCAATTTGATGGCAAATCTTGCTGTCTAATTTTGATAGATATCGTGACAGAGCTCCTGACGAATAAACTAGCGTTGTTTACTTACACTGCGGTTTATATACGAAAGAAAAAAAAAAAGAAGACAACAAAAAACAAACCAGAGGATCTATTACGTGGCTCAGTTTATTATTATTTTTTTAAATTGTGTTCACATTTTATTAGGTGGGTCACTTGCTGATTGAAGCCAACAACGTCCTGGCTCCCTTGTCTTTTCTACCAGAGCAAAGGCAGCTGGATACGGTCGCTGATTCCTGATTGACCATGGTGCGGGTTCTTACAAGAAAAATTTCGAGAAGACACACTTTGAGGCCAGATACTATGGATTACAAACTGAATAGTCTCCAATCCTCTCTTAGGCCCTTATTAGTAGTAACGAGAAGACTTTCCATCGTCCCCTTCACACCAGATGCCGTAATAGTCTCCCGCGACCTTTCATCCGTGTGAGTGACGAGGATAATCGAACGGTTTTTTGGGTCTGAATTTTTCGATTCCGGGATTTTTCGTAGGAAAAGTTGGCAAGTTTTGTTTTTGGTGGCTTGATTTAACTTGGGATTTGTTTGGGTATTTAAAGGAATCTTGAGATTCGTTGTAGTGCTCGCGTATCTCGGTCGCGTAATGTTTCTATTTTTCGTGTTATATCATTTAATGCTGATTTTTTTGCGTTTTGATTTTTGCCCAGTATTCAATCCCCCGCGGGGGGGGGGGGGGGGGGGAGGCGGGCGGGATTCAATCATCCCCGTCACTTGAAATCCTGAGTACCTCCCCCCCACTGGGGTTTTGACCAACTTGTTCGATTATTCTTTGTTCTACAGCATGTTTAATAATAGGTTTTTAGAAAAACTTCTTTGATCTCATTGGCTATTACACGAGGTTTTTTTATTACACCTTACTTCAGTTATATCCAGGACGGCATCCGACGTTATCGCGCGCGTTGAAAAAAATTTTATACGAATTTTACTATAGCTTTGACCAATTATTTGAAACAAAACTTGACGTGTATTTCTGTCGACTGTATTTTATCATCGCCAATCGTACGAAACAAAAAACAATTTGAGGGTCTGAATCAGTTGGGTTTAGTAGTGTTTAGTCTTATTTGCTCATAAATTTTAATGTTTCCTGTTACAGTTTCGGAAGAAAGTACTGCTAAGTGTTTAGACGGTTTTGCGTGGAAAACCAAAGTTTTTTTAGCATTTTCAATCCTTATCTGCTCTTAGAAAATCGGTAATAATATCACTCCTGAACTTTGAGCCCGTGCTCGAAGGGGCTGTAGCAGTCTTCGGTAGTCTTTAGAAATCTTTGGCAGTGTTCGGAAATATTTTGAAAGTCGGAGTCAGAAAATGGTCGAAAACTCCTTGACGTACTGAACGAAATAATATTGACCTTTTCGGAGTCTTTTTTGTATGGTTCTGGAAAGAATTAACTGTTACAGCGAATATTTTACTGCTAGCATCAAAATGCCCAAAATTTAACTGTTTCATTTCACAGACGAGCCAAAAAATTAATCGAGGTACCCCCATTCAGGCCCTCCCACAGCCATTATAGCTACCTTATCTCTTATCATCATCAATTTATAGCTTTTTAAACGAAAATTACTTAACCAAAAGACCACGCTTTCTATGGGTTACCGGCGTAATAACCCACTTGGGATGTTGGGAGAACACGAGGAAAGCTTGTAAATCACTCGCCTTCGGCTCGTGATTTACAAGCTTTTCGAGTGTTCTTACGCCGGTATTACGCCGGTAAACCCATAGAAAGCGTGGTCTATTGCTTTTATAAAATAACTTTAAGTAAAACGGAAAATGTTTCAGTTTTCTATGAGTTTACAGACACAATAAAGCATAGGTTTTTAACCAATCAAAACGCGCGTGCCATCTTAGTCATTTTATAATAAACGATAAAAACTTTACATGACGTTTCCATGACTTTATGTCCTCATACCTGTTCAAACTTCCCTTTCTGTTTATGTAGCTGTAACCTATGTTCGCAATTATCTTTATCTCAATTTTTCTTAAAATGAAGCACATTCGATCCTAATTGGAAGGTAAAACTTTCCGTTGACAGACGGAAAGTTTAGAATTTAAAATTATGTGTTTTTGGATCTTGGTATATTACTTAGTAATTGAGGTCGATCAGAGTTGGAAAGTAGATCATCATTTTTATTATAGCCGTGTGCTATTTCTCTGTCATCCATATCTCTGTGGTCTTCATGTGATGACTACTCTAGAACTCATCTTTTTGGTGGCTATTACCTTCGAATGGATATTTACTCTCCCCTTGGTATTTATTCTCACACAACGTTGTTCCCTGAATCTTGAATTCCTGAAAAAAAAATATCAATCTAGAATTACTTATCAAAACAGTCCGGATAGATCGAATATTGATCTAAATGAGCTCAGCACTGAAATTTTCTCTAGTTATTATATTTAGCGTATTTTCGTTTGTGTGTGTGTGTGTGTGTTTGATGTGAAAGGAAGCATTTGACATGTCTATTGTTCTATAGTACTGTCTAAATTGGAGCTAAATATTTACTTTAGATGGTTCAGACATTCTTGATACCAAAGAAAAGTGATGATTGAATCGAGTCCCCTAAAAGATAGGCTCCGGAGTTAGTATTTTCCTTGGCTATCTTTGGCAACAACCACAGCTCTCTAAGTAACAGTACAGTTAGTTTTCTTGTTGTTTATATCACTCTTTTTCATGGAACAATTCCTCTAAACCTTTAACCAATGACTGTCACTCGATGCCTCGTGGCGTCATCTGATGGGCTTAGGCCCATAAACTTTGAGCATTAGCTTCTTTCCATTTTTAAACCTCGTCATTTGACTTTGACCTTTATTTACGCATACGGTCCTTAGCAACGAGTGTTCTTCTGCCGACAGTAGGCTTTGGCACATTTTTTTCAATTTTTCGCTATTGTGCTAATGCTTAATGCTCCAAATGTTTACTATTATGCTCTTATGGCCTTGCTAAAATGCTCGAAAGGGGCTTCAGTCCCACCACTTTTTTTGGGGGGGGGCACAGCCCCTTCCCCTCCCCCCCCACTTTTGTACGGTCAACTCATTAGGACTTAAAAACATTACTTTAAATAACTTTGTTGATTGAGTTTCTGATGAATCAGTTGGGTTATCTGCATTTAATTTTGCTGTATGCGTGACCAACTTCCATAAAAAAAACATCAGTCTCTCACATAGGAGCGAAGTTATTCCGCTCTGAGACGCCTCAAAAGATACGTTAATTAGGAACACGGTGATGTACCATCGGTTAAACAACTGCGTGCTTGTTCACTATCACAAGACAATGGCTGACACAATCGACTCCGTTGCGATCGCCAAGACGTTCGCAAGCGCAAACGAACAAAGGAAGGGACATTTTGGGAAGTTCAAGTAAAAGTCGACTCGTCTGTTTAAAACAAGGAAACAACGTACGTAGCCGGTTGGATTGGGACATTTAATTTTTTCATCCGCACTCCCTCCCCCCCCCCCCCTCCCCTATGGAAGGCCATCCTATGTAGTTTTTGTCGTCGGCACTATTGAAGAATGCATCCGAGGGGTCCAAATTAGGGTCTGGATGGGGGGAGGGGGGGGATTCAAATGTCAGTTGTCAGTTAACCCCATCCAGACCCTCCAAAATGTTGTCGGCTCCTTAAAAAAGACAGAGGCCGCCTTTTATTGCTTATATTGGAGGTGGGGGGGGGGGGGGGAGGGAGGGTGGGGAAAATGGAATATCCAAATTTAATTTTCAGTCCTTCACCCTTTTTTAAGCTGACAATAACTCCCTTAAAATGACCTAAAAATAAATTTCAGTTCTTTCAAACTCAATCGCGTTTTCATATTAATTGAACATCACAACAAACACGCAGGTAATGGGGCTGTCATGTTTGTCACGCACAAGCAATTTGTCGCCCTCTTCTTCGTGCCGTCCTGTTGCGTGACTGCTCAGTAATATTACCAACAACGCTTCCTTATGTACCATAAAACATAGGTGAAAGTACATGTTTTTTCAACTTTTTTCAACGATAAAAGTTAGTCATGTGGCTAAAATCATGCAAAGTACTTATTTATGCGTTATTTTTCATCTCAAGCTCAAAAAATCGCCGTTTCTCGCGGTTTTAACCTGATTTCTAATTGTTGGTAAAATCCAAGTTGGCGACCATTGTTGGTGACGTCACAGGCCAACCAGCAGCGCCACCACCCATAAAATATACCTCATCTTGTAGAGAAGATCAAAGGCTTTCCACCAGGGCGGATAAAGGTTGGGCGGTGAAACGAGCGCGTCCGAGCAAAAAGGTGTGATGCAGTGGACTGGGACTCTGCTTACAAATGTCGCTTGTTTTCGACTTCGGTCAGGGCTTGCGATGTGGTTTGTACACTAGACACTGCCGCTGTCACTGAATTATGGCAGCTTGAATTGTTTTCTTGCACTTCTTCCTCGTTACTTTGTGCTGGTACGCTGCCTTTGAGAGGCAAATGTTGCTATTTTTTGCGGGAGGTTTAGTTGGAGTAGACAAACATCTCTTTTAAAGGGTTTCTTTTATTACTTCCATGACTCTACCACTGAACTATATTGTCGTTCTGTTACTCGCCAATGTCGATGTTATTCCAAAACAAAAATAACTAAGTAGTGTCTAAAGCACGAAGGAAAATCTCATCCATGTCATCCCTAGCAAAACTAAAAGACAGCAGTAGATGACGTGTATTTTATAAATGCGTGCAGCTCGTGCAAGGTGAAATTATGCTAATTTCAATCACCATCATCCTTCTTTTTAATTTTGAAAAAAACATCTCATACGTCTTTCTGTTACTTCGAAACCTCAAAATTAGTTTCCCCTCAGTTTTTACTGTTTACCTTGTTTTGTTTTAGGGAGAAAAACGGAGAAAAAACCTTACAACTAACCTCAATAAATTTTGTTTACATGCGGTTGCCGGATTTGCAACGCATTGCGCGAATCTCCATGGCGCGTTGCACCCGAGAAGCAAAGTTTAAAGAAGTACAACGCCACTATATCAATATATATCAATCTAATTTTTTGTTATGTTATATAAAATTTATCCCCCTTTAACATATGTAAAAATTGAGGTTAAGAAGTGTTAAGCTTTTGCAAACGAAACGGTGAAAGACGATTAGGTGATATTTAGTGGAAGGGGGAGGTATTCAACACTTTCAAATAAAACTCAAATTTTGGCATTATACGACCAACAAGTTTGACTTATAGACGTACAGACACAAACATATGAAACTCTTTATTGATATTGTTATGAAACGAATTTATCTATTTAATATTGTAGCCTGAAATTACAGAAAGAAAATGGGATTTCCGGTTTCCAAAAAGGAAAATTTCGCCGGCCTTCAAGCGCACCGGAAGCGCGGAAAGAGCGCTCGTGCCAGTCCTACTCCGCATCACACATTAAATGAAGAGCGGAGCGCTCGTTTCACCGCCCAACCTTTATCCGCCCTGCTTTCCACTGAAGGTAAATCGTTTCGAAATACTGCAACATATCAAAAACTCCAAGGGGGTCCATCCACCCTCCCTTGTACCACATTGGGGGTATGAATTTGTATGTACGTCCGAGGGCTAATCGAAGTCACAACTTTTTTCCTTTATCGACTTCTATCGATTGATATGAGAAATCGATATTCATCGATGATTGATATCGATGACTATTGATTATTACCGATTATCGGTTTATCGATTAGCTACGTCTGGATTTGTCCCAAATTTCTACATATCCTTACATATTCTGGAATACGATCACTCGATCGGACCGTGTTCGAAAATTGTGTTTTTAACAAGTTTTAGCCAGAGCGCGAAGTTGTGAAACGTCGTTTTATTGAGTCAGTCACGTCGGCAATCTTGTGGTTAAAATGCTGGAATTGTAAGTACATAAGTCACCTGCCAGAGATCGGACTTATTTTGTTTCCGGTGCCCTCGCCCCCTTTAAGCTTGTCATTTAAAAATAATTTTCCGCTAAATAATCGGTGCCACGTCTGCATCTTTGAAACAATAACATCTGAATAGAATTCAACGACAACACAGACCTATAACATTTTAAAAATATGAGAGTCAGAACTGAAGAATGAAATGAATTTTTAATTTGAAGAAATATTGACATTACAATTCACTTCACGCTGAAAATGAGTGGTTCTTGCCACAGCTTCTAAAAAAAACATCAGTACAAATTGCCCTCATCCCATGTTCTCCAAGTGTGCTTTGACATCGTGGGTGTGGGTCTTGAAGCCGATTTGCACCCGAGCTTGTCCTTTCCGTTTGCCAATAAAAAGGCTGCAGGATATGTTTGCTTTCCATCGGTCGGCCATGACAACGGTTCTGAAAAAATAATAATAAGAAGAAATAAAACAACAGAAAATGAAACAAAAGAACGGTTGAACTCGTTCATCCCAAGCCATAAGGTCCCTAAGGCCTTTTGTACATAACGCTAGCATTTTTTCGAGCACCATAATGAGGCGAAAGCGTTAAGCAATCTCGAGCGTTTTAGTGGGATTTTCCCGGAAAGTTATGAAGAAAGAAGAACCATGAAAGAAGGAGAAAATGAACACTTAAAATCGAAAAAAAAAATCAAAACAAACAAACAATATCAACAACAACAAAATTGAAAGCGAAATAAATTAAATGCGATCCTTATAATACTGCCGTTTAGAATATTTTCAAGATAACATCACTTTTGCAGTGTGAATTTATGCACACTGCATTGGAAAACGATGCCATAATAAATCGATTAGTTAAGACAGCTTTTCGGCACGTAGCCAGACAAAATTCTTTTAGAGACACTATCAGAAAACAGTGATGTTAGCAGTCTAAGTGTTATATTTTTTGTGAGGTACATGTAGATATATCAAGAATAAAAATATATTCAACATCTGTATCGAGACAAAAGAGGATTAAGACCATAAACTTAACGTATTACAAAGCATAATACCTTCTGACTGACTTTTGCTTTGTGCCAACACGAGCTCTTGAATCTGCGTGAATATTGGGATTGTGGCGTCAATAAAAGTATGTGTTAGACGATAACGGTCACTTACCCAACACCGTGCACTAACAAACTCAGATGTGAGTTGTATCAAGTACGTAGCAGAGAGCAAACCTCGACAAATTAGTTACCTCGGTCGATTCAGTCATCTTTTTTTTCCCAGCCAGTTCAACCCAGCCCACTGATTGCGGTGAAGTAGTACTGATCTTAATAAAGCACCTGCGTCACGATATTGCTCATGTGCAGCCGTCATTGAGATCAGGAGATTTTTTGGCCAATAGGAAGCAGAAGATTTGGCACGTTGCGCCCGTGGTTTGACCTCTTAGACCGTTGCATTAACATGATCCCAATTTAATGAATTTTCTACATATTTTTGACGATAGAGAAATGATGCAATTTTTTGTTGTCTTTATTAAGGCCACGATGGTGATTTTGTGCCTGGGTTTGGTGGAAAATGGAACCAGGGGATGGGAGGGTACGCAGAAATTTTTTTTCGTACGGGCTTTCCTTGGCGACCAAAGCACAGAGAGTCCTCTTATGTCCACGTCAGGTGCCCATTAAGTGTCTGGTACTTTGAGACACTCTTAAAAACCAGTTCAGATGCCAAAATAGCCTCAAAACGTTAACTACTCTTTTTCGGATACCCCTAGCCTCTAGTCTAAAACGCGTAATATATTCGGGGCGTAATATTTCCGAATTGTCTTTTGAAACGTCTTTGAACTCTTACATCGAGGTTACATGTGAGAAACCTAAGACCAAGATCAAACGTCCACCTTTTTCTCATGAGACGAACCAAACGGAGCGGAATGTTACTGGACACCTTTCTCGTGGTGTCTCACGTGAAGTAATGAAACACTAAAAAAATTTCAAAATGATCCCACTCAATATTATATCAGCAGTAGCTGACGTGTGTTTAAGGCTCTCGCTAACAACTCGCTAATAATGACTACACGCCAGCTATTGTTGACCATGTAAATCCACCCGACAAAATATCGATTGGGATCATTTTGAAATCAGTTTAGCGTCGGGCAAATCGGTAGTCTGCTACACAGCCGTTTTTTAGTGTTATCACGCAACGCTCCTCAATGGGGAGGAGCGTTACGTGACGACACTACAAACGGCTGTGTAGAAGACTAGCGAATCAGATATATCAATATAAGACAAGACAAACACAGTTGTTAAGGCAGCTTTTGATTTCAACATCAGATGGGAAAAATGAGTGAAAAGCTGATGTTTTATTGTTTGACTGTTACCTTAATTTCACTGATAAGAATTTTCTAAATCTCATTTCCAAACCCCTTGCCTTTTTTGCCAGGAGCAGATGCCGCTCCTGATTTTGTATACTATAGTTTTGTCATAATCTGCAACTATCCCTTTTGATCACTTTTGAAAATGGATGTTGACTAGCATAAGACACATCAAGTTTTTATAAAAATGCGAAAGTTCACAATGTTTATCACCACTGTTTGTGTTTTATTTTTGATCAAACTGAGCCAAGTAATAGATCCTCTTGTTTTGCTTTTTGTTGTTATTCTGTTTCTTTCTTTTTTTCATATATCAAACTGCACTGTAAGTAAACAACGCTCGTTTATTCGTCAGAAGCTCTGTCACGATATTGATAAAAATTCAAACAGTGACAGTTGCCATCAAATTGAATCAAACATAACCGGTTCAGTTGTCAACGAGGCCAATGTGAGTTGGAAGGACTCAGTAATCGGAGATAAGCTACAGGTTCTTGTGCAAGCCTTCTATACATTGCCTTGTACTTACTCTGAATGTCTGTGTTTCATTTTTTTGATAAAGTATTTCTTTTTCTTCGGTTGGTATCTGTTACTTTCCGGTAGATTTTCTTCATGTGTCTGTCATGTGCTTACCGAAAGCTTCTGGCCATTGGATGCAAAAAAAAAGAGATCACAGCTAGGAGAATTACCAGAATTAACTTAACATTCAGAGAATATATATCTATGCCCCACTGCATGCCTTTCAATACTTTCATGGCATTTTTATTAGCGTCCGGTGTCACAGTGATATCAGCATCCCCGCGTTTTGGGCATCCCCATTCCAAAATCCTAGTGATGTGGGTATCCCCTCTAACCCTAATTCAAATCGCTACGGTAGTATGAGAAGGGGATGCCTGTATCGCTACGGTTTTGGGAATGGGGATGCCCAAAAGACAAGGATGCCCATATCACTGTCACACCGGGGGTACTCCACTGATTTTACTATAAAGATGTGCGGCTGAATCTTCGAGACTCTGGACCAGTTCCACACAAAATAAATAAATTTGCGACTCTGTTTAATACAGATAATAAAATAGGAATCCTAAAGGAATCCTGTCCCTGTGGCCAACCTCAGTCTTTTCCAGGCGTTCACATGACAGGACAAAAACGGCTGCCAGGGGGAGACTGGGAGCGAAGAATACACTACAGTGCTTCGTACATGTGTATAACCACTGCTGCTGACCAGTTGTTGTTTTGAAAGATGGAACTTAATCATGGCGGTGCAGTAGTTAGAGAAGAATACCAAGAAATCAGGAGTGTTTTTAACAACAGAGACCATTCTGGTATTTCGGCAGTTATATTTGATCCCCTTGAAGAACTTGTGTGGACAGGAAATCAATCGGTAGGTCTTAAGAGAATCGATAGGAAATTTGGTGTGGTCATAATGATTTCTGTGATCTTAATTAACTGAGCTTATCTTATTTCATGTAAAAAATTATGTTAAAACTAACGAAATTGAATTGAAGTGTTTAGGTCAGGGACATATTTCACTAGGTTACACTGGTTGTAAAGTAAAAATCTTGTCCCCTTTTTTGTCTGATCTCTACGCAGATGTCATTGTTGAATAAGAATTTTGATCAGAAACTAGCCGTTGGTTGCCAAAGAACATTCTAAGTTGGAATTAAGTTAATATATTTTAAATTGAAATTGAAAAATCCATTCCTCATAGTTCAGTTTAGAAGATTATTACACTGTATGTTTGTAGATGGCTACATAGTAACATACACACAATAGTAGAACCTTTCTTCAGTGACCACTGTTACGGGGGAGGTACAGTGCCACTCAAAATGACATTACCACCCCTAACTCACCTACCTCGTCTAGACTTGAAGGATGAGAGTCCTGTGTCAAGAGACGAGACGCTCATCTCTAGAGAATGTTGTAGGAGACACTTTTGTGGGGCAAGTTGAAAACACTGACCCCTGGGCCGCGGACTACCCACTTACCCCCACTCTGCAGACTACCCTACAGAGTACCCCTACAGATTACCCTAAAAAATCAACCAAATTTACTTTTGCATGGGAAATTGATAGAACAAGCCTACCTCCACTCTGTTGCCTATGAATTCTGCCTTCATTAACAGCAGCCATCTTGCTTTTCGCCTTTTTACTCGACCTAGTCTTGCCTCATTCCTGGATTTCACTCACTTGCATGTAGTTTTCACCTGCAGACCCAGTCTGTGGTCTTTTGTGAAATAATTACCAAATGATGATAGCTCAAATTTCATAAAATCAGTCAGTGGATGTAAAATTAATACCAAAAACCCCACGGCAGGAGGTGGAGCCAATTTTGGAAGGAGTAGCCATCTCGACTAGAAGAGGGGGCCATTGGGGGGTACCCAATACTGCAATAAGACAAGAAAAATAATATTTATTGACAAATACCAAAGTACCATGTCAAAAATCGACCAAATACCAATACTGCATCTATGACTGGCCACGCTTACTTATACATTAGTAATCAACCTCTTGGTACAAACCCTTACCAGGGCTCAAAATTGCGAATGATATGGTTGCCAATGCGACTAACATTTTTCTCCTTAATGACTAAAAATTCTGGTTTAGTTGCCAGAGTGGTGACCAGATTTCTCTATGATTTAGATTGAAATTAAAAGAGTAAATCTTGCTTTGTCATAAAAAGTGTGCCAAGTCGGATAAGAAAGCCAGTTAACCTCCAAATTTATACCAACTTCTGTCCACGATATTTTCAAACAATCAGATCCGATGGATCGCGCCATACTACAGGCTCCTGATAGGTCGCAGAAAAAAGTCAAAGTTTGGGGGATTTTCAGAGACAGACTCGCAGAATTTTTCGGGGCTAACTTCGCCAAAAAACAATCAGGAAAAAAAAGGACCAATTTTGTGGGAATTTTCTGGGCAAATTTCGCTAGAAATTGATCGATCTTATGCAGATTTGATGAGTGTCTGTAATGTTTTTTACCAGAGATAATTATTTTGCTATTTTAACAATAAAGTACTCAAGAAATGAGCCAATGGCAAAGCTTTTAACATCGTGACTAGCACCCAAGTTTTTGCAACATAATTTATGCCTGGTAGTTTTGGGATGTAGTTTGCTCGTTGTGGTGATAAAGTTTCAAAATGACTTTGCAAGTTTACGGCAATTAAACACCTCCAATAGCCAAGATAAGTTTCAAATATGTTGTACCGACATGTATTTGATAAGATTTCTAGCTAATTTCACGGTATTTTGCATGTTTTAGTGAATTTCGAGGGGATTTCTTGGATTTACCTAAATTTCTCAGAAGCCCTGATACTATGAGCTACATCGTTTACATTATACAAACTGGCGACTATATTTTTCCAGTTGGTCAGAAAAAGGCGACTTGATGATTTTAATTTTGAGCCCTGCCTACCAACGTGTTTCATCATAGATTAACTGTCAGAAATTGAGTAATCTGCAACATGTACCTTGAAGTCTAAATTCCTAAATGTATTGGGCCAAATGTTTAAACATAGCTTAGCTAGTGTTTAACAAAACCACGTTCTAGGTCATTTTCATTTTGCCCAACAATTTTATCAATTGAAAACATCATTTATTGTAAACAGTTTTATGAAAGCATACAGAGAAGACTAGAAAAGCATTTATCTTCTTAAAACAACCCACCAAAGAAGAGATCTGAAGGTTCAAAGATTCGTAAAACCGCAGCTTAAGTTAGACTTCATTTACATATTTGGCCCATTAACTGTTATTAACCTTTATAGCTTACTGTGTTTTGTGTGTGGACACTGTATTGACCTGTATTAGACGGTAAAGCACAAATAAATGGTACTGCAATACCGTGAACGATATTCTTTTACTGTAATACTGTTAGCAGCCAAAAGGATGAAAAACTGCATACCGCAGGGCTAGATGATCCTGCAATACCTCACATTAAAATCAAAATTTCTGAAATAGTGCTTGAAAAAAACCTCAGTACTGCAATACCGTAAATCCTAGAGGTCCCTGGGCCTCAATCTTCTAAAAAGGATCAACACATATACTGGGCACTAAGTTAGGTTGTAATAAGAAAGACCGGGTCCAGGAAAAAGCAAGATGGTGGCTGTTTATTTAGTTAATAGTAGGAATGAGGATAGGTTTCTTGTATCTCTTTGCACCCTAAAAAGTGAATTAGGTTGACCTTTTTATTGTATTCCCTAGAGGTACTCTATGGTGTGGTCCGCAGAGTAGTCCGTAAGGTAGTACATGGAATGGGGATAAGTAGGGTAGTCTGCGTACTGGGGGTCAGTGTTTTCAACACACCCCACTTTCGTGTGTTACAAGCTTTGTGTTTTCATGCTCTTCCTCAAATCCTCTGTCAATGTTTAAGTGATAAAAATGGTAGACATGCTTCTTTGTAATAGCTTTTCTTGATTCTTTTCCACTCAGCCAACAACTGAAAAACAACATCCACCTGACTTTTATTTCTGAGCATTCCAAGCCTTCTGTTTGGAGATTTTTAAAATTTAGTGTGCCATTAGAATGGTTTTCAGAAGCCATTTGAATAGTTTTTTGCTGACATGCTTGTCTTGTTCTGGACTAAACCTTCTTCAGTATTTTGAGTTTTGCAAGTTGAGGACTTGATGATGGCTCATAAAACATGGCGGCACCTTGACAGCAGTGCCCTGGACCTGAACCAAATATCTGCAGACTTTTCTGTGGATTTCATTCAAAACTTATTCCAAAATTGCTGCCTCGATGATTCTCACAAGATGAGAGTCTCATTTCTTATAAAGATGAGATGCTTTCCCCTTATATGAGATGCCGTTTTTGCTTTTATTGGCTGTTTTGGAGAGGTTTCCTTGGCAACAGAGATTATGTTAGCAGTTGGAGAGGTAGCTTTCATAGAGAACCTGAACATATGGACTGTTTTTTTTTTCTGTTTTGTTTGACTCGCTCAGGGCTACTTGGCATCATATTTTGGTCCTGAGTTACAGAAGTATACATCATTCAAAGTTCATCATGAAGAAATCCGTCATGTAACAGCCAATGACCATGGAATACTCTCTCTTTCCTGCAATGAGCTCTGCTTCTCTTCTCGGCCAGGACTACGAGTCTTTAGGCTCAGGTAAGAAGTACAGTAATGCAAAATGATAATAATAATGGTAATAGTAATAATAATAGCCCAAGATCAAAGCCTCCTAACATACTGTACCAATACAACATCTTAAAGAAGCCCGAGGTGGAGCCAAAATGTAGACTGTGTGGCCGTTTCGACAAGACCATTGACCACCTGCTGGTCTCTGGATGCCCTGAACCGGCTAAAACTAAATACACCCACCGCCACAACAAGGCAGCTGCACACATGCACTGGAAAATCTGCAAAGAGTTTGGCATTGAGGTGAAGGAATGATGGTATGAGCATGAACCCGAGGCTGTCACCAAGAATGACAGCATCACTTTTCTGTGGGACATGCCTATTCACACTGACAGGACCATAGCAGCTAATAGGCCGGACATTGTGCTAAAGAACAAGAAGGACAAAACCTGCCTCCTCATTGACATGACTATACCCCTCAACACCAACACCTCAGTCAAAACCAGGGAAAAGATTACCAAATACAAAGACTTGGAAATCGAGGTTGAGCCAATGTGCGGGCTCAAAACAACAACAGTCCCGGTGGTTATGGAAAACTACACCAACAAAATCCCTGGCAACATCAACATTCATGAACTCCAGAAAGTAACTCTCCTTTCTACAGCCCACCTTCTCAGGCGGGTTCTCTCCATCAAGTAGAAACCCTCTTTGCCTCCCAAAGTCCATGGTTTGGACTCGGATGTTGAGAGAGAAAATCAATCACAATAATTAAACTAGTTATCTTATAATTGTAGTAATAATAATAATAATAATAATAATAATAATAATAATAATGATGATGATGATGATAATAATATACACTTTTGGTTTATACACACTCAGTGATTTTGGTCATTCAAGCAATCTGATTGCTTCGCTATCTCAGACTATGATGTTATATTCACCGCTCTAGGCGGTAAATATAAAGCAGAACAAAATTGCTGTCCTAAACTGGGTGTTTTGCTAAAGTTTTGTAGTAAGAACTTTTTGAAAATACCAGAATATCCTAGTGTTGATGACTTTGAAGGTAAGAAAAGACCTCATGGTGTTTAAACAGTGTGACTTATTTTGAAGTGGTTTACTGTAGCTGACTTTTTGTACACTCAAAGCAATGTTTACCACTACAGAGGAAAACTAGGCTGCTTTCTCACTGTTTTGTGAACTCAGAAGACCAATTTTGCCTATAAATAGAAGTTAATTTATGGAGAAAAAGGGAAGGCAAATATTTTCGAAAACTGTACGTGCTAGCAAGTTAACAAGGCAAAGAACACTTCAGATAAACAACGCTCACCTTGATGGTAGCCGCTGTTGACAGCATTTGCAAGAAGCGACAAAAAAAACTTCCTCATTCATGGTGAGTTGACAGAAACAAATAAAGCTCTATGTTTCTTCTCAGGATTGGGTAGTAATTTCAATGTTTTCTTTTAAACCGTTGATGCTAAAGCTTACAAAAATCGATACAAAAAGATTAAAACTATCATTTGCCATGTTTGGAGATACTGTAAAGATCTAACTTTTGTGCATCTACTGTTAACGGCTTCGTGTTCACGCATGAATACACCCTTTCTGATTCTGTTGAGATCAGTTCCTTTGAATATACTAAAACAATTATTCACCTCAGACACAGTAAATATTGTTGAATAATCCCCAATTATTCAACAATATTAACTTCGCCTTCGGCAAATAATTTTTGAATGTACCGTGTAGGCCTTCCTCTTAGTGATCCAAAGCTTTTTACAACGCTAATAGTAATAAACCTAATAGAACATTACAATGAATTAATTGTTAAAATGTTACAATGAATGAAGTGAAGGTTGTTGGGAGAATGAAGGCTGTTGGGACATTATATTGCAGAAAAATATTCTTCAACACCAACAATTTGTTTACAGTTATACAGTGCTTTAATTTGAAACCGAATAACAGCAAACGTCACTGATAAGGGATCCAGATGGGTTCTGAAAGCTCTGCATAACTTTCATCAAATTGTTCCAAATGGTGAAGCATATTTTTCTGTGACTGTTACATGTGATGAAACCTCCACCTGTGGAGCACAAATGCAACCTCTTTGAATTTAACAATTGAGTATTGATGAGAAGAGACATATGCAGGGGCGGATCTAGGGGGAGAGTGCAGGGGGTGTGCACCCCCCCCCCCATCCCCTGAGATGACCTGCGGTTTTCTAATACAACTGGTATTCTGCAAAAAAAAACTATGTGGTTTATTGGTGTTGAAATAGAGCAAGAGACCAGTGCACCCCCTCCTAAAAAAAATCCTGGATCCGCCCCTGCTATGTCACTAGGGACTTAGCCTGTAGGGGTCACTGATTTTAGCCAGGATAATTCATTTTGTGATCTCAAAAACTGTTTAACTTATGTAGACAGCAAGAAAATAATTTAAATAGTGGCAAGTAGTTGAATTGCAATTTTTATAGTTCCTTGCACATTACATACCATAAACTGCCGCTTATACATGTAAGCTCAAGGCTTCTTAACCCTTTAAGTCCCAATAGTGACCAACATCAATTTTCTTCTAACGATACCCATAGATTGTCGTGAGATGAGGTTATGAGAATTAAGAAAATGATCACCTAAGAGAAAATACTTTGATCTTTTATCAAATTCTCTCAACTCATTCTTTAAGGAAATGTATAGAGATCAGTTTGGAGAATTTGTACATGGATATTGGGGCTTAAAGGGTTAAGGAGTTTTAGGAGGGCTTACACATGTATCTGAGGGGGCTTAGGGATGGGACCATTATTTTTCTACATAGCACTATTAAATTTTGGATTGTAGAGTAGCACATAGTGCTAGTATCTCCAAACTACATAATTTTTAATATAAAAAATAACAAAGATCTAAAGCCCAAAAAAGGGCCTAACTTGGGTAATAAATTGAAATTATTTCAATACATTTGAATGAGGGCTAATAATTATCTGGGTAGGGGAGGGGGGTAGCTTATAACTGAATGTATTTTCCTGGTTACGAGCAGATGGGCCTTTAACGGATCATTATACGTCTCTAGCAAACTGCCCACCTACCCCTTTCCTAAACCAACATTTTGCCATTAGTAAGAAGTAAGTGTTAATGTTCGCTTAGGGGAGGGGTGGGAGGCTTATAACTGAGGAAGGGAGCAGCAGTTTATGGTATATAATCATGTCTCCTCACCTACCCTCTTTGTGCCTCGTGTCACATAAGGCCTTCACAGAGTCCTTCTGGTTTCTGTAATAACAGGGTTTTACTGGAGAAGGGTTCCCAGCCTAAGGCTCAATACCCAACTTGGAGCACCAGGGGACCACACTTTGCCTGGCCTCTATCCTTCGACCTGTTCGGCATGGTTGGCCTTACCAGGAGTCAAAGACTCCAGCCGACATAGCTCTATGGGTCACTGAAACACGCAAACCACTCCACCACGGTAAGGTGGTGGTCCCTTTGGAGTGGATACATACAATCATATACCTTGCAGCAAATGTGACAAACTCTTTGTTTCATTTCAGTGGGACAGACCTGTCAGACTTGCAGTGCATGCTGCAGGGGGATGAGACACATTTATGGGTTGCTGGGCATCAAAACTTGATGCTGGAAGTAGACTTAAAGAAGGGACTGGTCAGCAATAAGGTAATTCACTTTAGTGTTCAACATGCTGCCCTTTAAGGTACATGTACATTGTAATGATCCATCGATCTAGCAATTCATCGATCTAGAGATCCATCGTTCTAGCGATCCATCGATCTAGCTATCCACCGATCTAGCGATCCATTGAACTAGAGATCCATCAGTCTCGCGATCCATTGATCTACTCATCCATGGTTCTAGCGATTCATCAATCTAGCGATCCACTGTTCTAGTAGCCTAAGAGCAAGCTCTCCTATTTGGGCGAGCCTCGCGAGAACGCGCATTCTCGCAAGACTCGCTTCGCTCGCCCAAATAGGAGAGCTTGCTCGCAGGCTACCGATCTAGCGATCTACTGATTTATCCATCGAGCGATCCATCGATCAAACGATCCATCGATCCACTGATCCATCGATCTAGGATTTCAACGATATAGCAATCCATCAATCTACTGATCCATCGATCTAGCGATCCACCGATCTAGCGATCTACTGATCCATTGATGTAGCGATCCATCGACGTACTCATCTATCGATCTAGCGATCCATCGATCTACTGATCCATCGATCTAGCGATCCATCGATCTAGCGATCCACCGATCTAGCGAATCCAGCGTTCAACTTATAGATCGATCTGGCAATCCATCAATCTAGCGATCCAGCGATCTACTGATCTAGTGATCCATCGATCTAGCGATCCACCGATCTAGCGATCCATCGATCTACTGGTCCATCGATCTCAATCAAAATCAAATCAAAATCAATCAAGCTTTATTTACAACGGTATCACTTGGGTGACACAGGAAACTATCGTGGTATATCCCTAACTGTTACAGCCGCGAAAATCTATAACAAGATTCTACTAGATCGAATGAGACCTCGTCTGGATCCTCTGCTCAGAGTGAACCAAAACGGATTTCGTACGGGTAGATCTACACTACCGCAAATTATAACTCTGCGTAGGCTCATAGAGGGAAAAAAAGAAAAACAGCTACCTGCAATATTGACTTTCGTAGACTTCAGTAAAGCCTTTGATTCGATACATCGCGAGAAGTTGATGGAGATCCTCAAGGCATATGGAATTCCAACAAAGATAGTGGATGCCATCAGCATACTCTACAAGGAAGCACCGGTGATAACACCGAAGCACAGGTGATAACTCCTGATGGTGATACGGAATTCTTTGAAATTCTTGCGGGAGTTCTGCAAGGAGACACGCTCGCACCTTTTCTATTTATCATAGCCCCTGGATTATGCCCTTAGAGAAGCTACTAGAGAAACACACACTGGGTTCACGCTTACACCACGGCAGAGTTCCCGTCACGTAGCAACATATATCACCGACACTGATTTCGCGGATGATCTTGCCCTAATTTCTGACTATCTTGGAGAGACACAACTTCTCTTATTAAGACTGGAGGTTGCCGCGAAAACAGTGGTTCTGCATGTTAACTACAGGAAAACGGAATACATGCTGTACAATCAACCTGTAGATCTTGTCACACTGGGAGGGAACAAATTGAAACAAGTAGATAACTTCAAATATCTTGGTTCGTGGATACAATCCAGTGAAAAGGACATGAATATAAGAATTGGACAAGCTTGGAGTGCACTCAACAAAATGATGAAAGTGTGGAAATCAAACCTAAAAAATCATCTCATAGTAGGTTTCTTTCGGGCTACAGTTGAAAGTGTACTGCTTTATGGTGCTGAATGCTGGACAATGACTGGAAAGATGAGGAATAGACTAAATGGTACGTACACAAGAATGCTCAGAGCAGTTCTTGGAGTTTCCTGGAAGGAGCATAAAACCAACAAAGAAATGTACGGCAACCTTCCCAAGATTACAGATACACTGATGATCAGGAGGCTGCGGTTTACAGGACAGTGTTGGAGAAAAAAGGATGAGGTGATAAGTGATCTACTACTCTGGGAACCAAATCACGGCGCAAGAAAGAGAGGACTACCAGCAACACCATATGTAGACCAGCTGCGAAATGATACTGGTTTGAGCATTGCTGAACTGAAGAGCATCATAGAAAACCGGAAGGAATGGATGAAGCTAGTTAATGGAGTTCGAGTTCGCTCCAAATAAACAAGCAAAGCAAGCAAGCATCACTTCATTAAAACTGCTCTTCCAGTGAGCCGTTTACATAACAAAATTTTAAGGGAAACTATACTAATGCTAAAAAAAATATCTATATATTAAGAAAATCTATCCTATAATTAATTACACAAAAATCAATCAACCTTAAAGGTACATTATATAACTAAAATAAATTCTATCTCAACTCCCTCAAGGCAATCCCTGGTTCAAGACAAAGACAGAGCAGACTTGAAAGAGTTGAGATTTATCTCATCTTTAAGCACATTTTCTAGGCCATTCCACATGACTGCTCCCCTATAGCTAAAAGCCCGCTTAGCAGCTTCAGTGCGGGGCCTTGGTACAAAAATGTTGTTCGAGGCACCTCGCACGTTGTAAGAATGAACCCCGGAGGTTGGTTTAAACGTGTTTTAGCGATCCATCGATCTACTGATCCATCGATCTGGCGATTCATCGATCTACTGATCCTTCGATCTAGCGAGCCATCGATCTACTGATCCATCGATGTAGCGATCCATCGATCAAGCTATCCACCGATCTAGCTATCCAGCGATCTACTGATCCATCGATCTACAGATTCATCGATCTACCGATCCATTGTTCTATCGATCCATTGAACTAGAGATCCATCAATCTAGCGATCCATTGATCTACTGATCCATGGTTCTAGCGATTCATCGATCTAGCGATCCACCTATCTAGCGATCTACTGATCCATCCATCAAGCGATCCATCGATCTACTGATCCATCGATCTAGCGCTTCATCGATCTACTGATCCATCGATCTACAGATCCATCGACCTAGCGATCCACCGATCTAGCAAATCCAGCGATCTACTTATAGATCGATCTAGCAATCCATCAATCTAGCGATCCAGTGATCTACTGATCCATTGATCTAGCGATCCATCGATCTAGCGATCCACCGATCTAGCGATCCATCGATCTACTGATCCAGCTGCTAAGAGGGCCTTTAGCTATAGGGGAGCAGTCATGTGAAATGGCCTAGAAAATGTGCTAAAACACGAGATAAATCTCAACTCTTTCAAGTCTGCCCTATCTTCGTCTTGAACCAGGGATTGCCTTGAGGGAGTTGAGATAGAATTTTATGTTAGTTATTTAATGTACCTTTAAGGTTGATTGATTTTTGTGTAATTAATTATAGGATAGATTTTCTTAATTTATAGATATATTTTAGCATTAGTGTAGTTTCTCTGAAAATTTTGTTATGTAAACGGCTCACTGGAAGAGCATTTTTAATGAAGTGATGCCGTTAACAAAGCTTTATTGATTGATTGATCGATCTAGCGATTCATCGATCTACTGATCCATCGATCTACAGATCCATCGATCTGGCGATCCACCGATCTAGCGAATCCAGCGATCTACTTATAGATCGATCTAGCAATCCATCAATCTAGCGATCCAGTGATCTACTGATCCATTGATCTAGCGATCCATCGATCTAGCGATCCACCGATCTAGCGATCCATCGATCTACTGATCCATCGATCTAGCGATTCATCGATCTACTGATCCATCGATCTACAGATCCATGGATCTAGCGATCCACCGATCTAGCGAATCCAGCGATCTACTTATAGATCGATCTAGCAATCCATCAATCTAGCGATCCAGTGATCTAGTGATCCATCGATCTACCGATCCATCGATCTGCCGATTTATCGATCTAGCGATCCATCGATCTACTGATCCATCGATCTAGCGATTCATCGATCTACTGATCCTTCGATCTAGCGAACCATCGATCTACTGATCCATCGATGTAGCGATCCATCGACCTAGGAATCCACCGATCTAGCGATCCAGCGATCTATTGATCCTTCGATCTAGCAATCCATCGATCTACCGATCCATTGATCTACAGATCCATTGAACTAGAGATCCATCAATCTAGCGATCCATTGATCTACTGATCCATGGTTCTAGCGATTCATCGATCTAGCGATCCACCTATCTGGCGATCTACTGATCCATCCATCAAGCGATCCATCGATCTAGATCCATCGATCTACTGATCCATCGATCTAGCGATCCAACGATCTAGCGATCCAACGATCTAGCGATCCAGCGATCTACTGATCCATCGATCTAGGAATTCAATGGTCTAGCAATCCATTAATCTACTGATCCATCGATCAAGCGATCCGTTGTTCTAGCGATCCATTGATGTAGCGATCCACCGATGTCGCGTTCTACTGATCTATCCATCTAGCGATCCATCGATCTACTGATCCATCTAGCTACTGATCCGTCGATCTAGCGATTCACCGATCTACTGATCCATCAATCTAGCGATCCATCGATCTAGTGATCCATCGATCTGGCGATCAACTGTTCTAGCGATCCATCGATCAAGCAATCCACCGATCTAGCAATCCAGCGATCTATTGATCCATCGATCTATAGATCTATCGTTTTAGCGATCCACCGATCTAGCTATCCACCGGTCTAGCGATCCAGCGATCTACTGATCTATCGATCTAGCTATCCACCGATCTAGCGATCCAGCGATCTACCGATCCATCGATCTACCGATCCATTGATCTAGAGAGCCATCAATCTAGCGATCCATCGATCTAACGATCCACTGATCTAGCGATCTACTGATCCATCGATCTAGCGATCCAGCGATCTACTGGTTCATCGATCTAGGAATTCAACGATCTAGCGACCCATATAACTGCTGATCCATCGATCTAGCGATCCACCGATCCTGCGATCTACTGATCCATCGATCTAGCGATCCATCGATCTAGCCATCCATCGATCTAGTGATCCTTCGATCTAGCGATCAATTGTTCTAGCGATCCATCGATCAAGCAATCCACCGATCTAACGATCCAGCGATCTATTAATCCATCGATCTATAGATCTATCGTTCTAGCGATCCACCGATCTAGCTATCCACCGGTCTAGCGATCCAGCGATCTACTGATCTATCGATCTAGCTATCCACCGATCTAGCGATCCAGCGATCTACCGACCCATCGATCTACCGATCCATTGATCTAGAGGTCCATCAATCTAGCGATCCATCGATCTAACGATCCACTGATCTAGCGATCTACTGATCCATCGATCTAGCGATCCAGCGATCTACTGGTTCATCGATCTAGGAATTCAACGATCTAGCGACCCATATAACTGCTGATCCATCGATCTATCGATCCACCGATCCTGCGATCTACTGATCCATCGATCTAGCGATCCATCGATCTAGCCATCCATCGATCTAGTGATCCATCGATCTAGCGATCAATTGTTCTAGCGATCCATCGATCAAGCAATCCACCGATCTAACGATCTAGCGATCTATTGATCCATCGATCTATAGATCTATCGTTTTAGCGATCCACCGATCTAGCTATCCACCGGTCTAGCGATCCAGCGATCTACTGATCTATCGATCTAGCTATCCACCGATCTAGCGATCCAGCGATCTACCGATCCATCGATCTACCGATCCATTGATCTAGAGATCCATCAATGTAGCGATCCATCGATCTAACGATCCACTGATCTAGCGATCTACTAATCCATCGATCTAGCGATCCAGCGATCTACTGGTTCATCGATCTAGGAATTCAACGATCTAGCAACCCATATAACTGCTGATCCATCGATTTAGCGATCCACCGATCCTACGATCTACTGATCCATCGATCTAACGATCCACCGATCTACTGATCCATCGATCTAGTGATCCATCGATCTAGCGATTCATCGATCTATTGATCCATCGATCTAGCGATCTGCTGATCCATCCATCGAGCGATCCATTGATCTACTGATCCATTGATCTAGCGATCCATCGATCTACTGATCCGTCGATCTAGCGATCCCTCGATCTAGCAATCCACCGATCTAGCGATCCAGCGATCTATTGATGCATCGATCTAGTAATCCATCGATCTAGAGATCCATCGTTCTAGCGATCCATCGCTCTAGCTATCCACCGATCTAGTGATCCAGCGATCTACTGATCCATGGATGGAGCGAACCATCGAATTAGCGATCCATCGGTCTAGCGATCCTTCGATATAGCGCGCCATCGTTCTAGCGATCCATTAATCAGTTAGGGTACAGTCAGTAGTGCTTTAGGTAGAGCGATTTTCGTATGACCTTAAAATGAAACGCGCGAACAATACAGAAACAACAAACGAACGGAAATAGAGCGATTTGATTGGTTTATCCAACGGATACAAACCGGCGTGGCTTTTGGTTGGTTAAGCGAGCGCTCGGGTGAAAAAACTTCACGGGCGAGAACTTTCTAGAAATCAATCGGCTTCGCTTTGACGTCATACTGCAACACGATTGGCCAATCGAACAATGCCTTCTTCATGTTAGGGTTTTCTTTGGCGGGAAAACGAGGAGGCTATGTTTTGATCTTTCCATCCGTTGGCCGATAAAACAAGGAACGAACACTTACCGAAACGACTTTTCAAAGTCATCCGAAAATCGCTCTAACTAGCATGTAGTTTATCCATACTTTAAATACTTAGAGAACTTTCTCCTAGCAGTGGTTACAGTCCAACTAATTGTAAAGAGTTCATTATTTAAGAAAGACTTTTTATTGTTGATGTTTTTTCAACTATAGACTGAGGTGGAACCTGGAACTGTTGTAATGAAACAGTCTGCTCGTTATCTTTGCTGCGGTGACACAGCTGGCAAGGTAATGTACGATCTTTTGTTGTTTTATCTGTGACCCCCTATTCACACCAAAGCTTAAACATGTTTGTTTAGCTTGAGATGGTTGAAAGTTATTTTTTTCTTTATGAAAGCTGCTTATTGTACTTTCATTGATGCAAATTTAGTGTAATTATATAACATTTTAAAGTTCATTTAAATTTTTTGTAAAATCCTGCGTTTAAGTTTTCTGTTAATGATTTTCATTTTTTAAAACCTAGTTTAATTAAACTGTTTAGCTGGTGTGCATGGGGTCTTAATATTAATAATGACCCCGACGTGTTATGCAGACTGCAACACTTAAATCAAACCTGCCATGTACAACACATTCTCGTAAGCCACAAAGGGGGAAAATTACACATGAGCTTAATGTAGCGCTTGTTTCTTCTCATCATCGCTTAAAGAACGAGGTATGTTACACGTTCATTCCGCTTGTTTCGTCTCATGATGGTTTAAAGAACGAGATATATGGTACAAACTCTTTATTTAACAAAAATTAACTTTGTTTCTCTGTACACTTCACCTGATAAAATTTTGGCCACATGACTTAACATGACTCAGCATTTCGAACGATTTAACTCTGGTTTCGGGCAACATACAGCAACCTTGGGAGAGATGACTTTCGGGCAACTTGACCGGTTACTACCCGAAAGTTAGCCTGTGAACAAGCTCTCCGGTCAAAACAGTTAGGAAACTTGGTCGTTTCCCTCCGCCTCCCCCTTCACAAAAGGAAGTGATCGTCATAGTGATTGGTTGCAGCTATAATTCATTCAGGCACCGGGTTTTTGACGTTTTTGGATTGTAACTTTGGTGCGCTGCAAGTCTGAGATTCCTCAGGCATTCACGAACTGCTTTACTAAAGAATTCACAAAGTAACGCACGGTGTAAGAAGCACAACGGAAACCGCCTTACTAAACATGTTGATTTTGTTGACAGTAATGACTCAGTAACCCCATTAGGTTTTTGTAAAACTGTGATGTGTTGTTAGTAAATGTGTATACCAGTAGTTCTATCAAAACGCAAAGTGCTATGTAACTGGAATTAAAAGGAACAGTTTAATTATCCCAATAGTAAATGATCGTTACATTTGATTTACATACGCCATGTTTCCTATCAGGTTCGGCTGAGAGATCCTTCTTCCTTAACCTGTGAACATGTGTTAGATGCACATACCGGGACATTGTCTGATTTCGACGTGTCAGGAAATCTTTTGGTCACTTGTGGCTTTTGTTCAAGGTAGAATTAACTTGCTGTCAGTACATTATTATCTGTAAGACCCCTTTTAACCCCGTAATCCAATATCCACATACCCCTTTTAACCCCGTAATCCAATATCCACATACAAATTCTCCAGACTGACCTCCAGGCGTAACCTTTGGAGAATTAGTGGAGAGAATTTGATAAGAGATCAAAACATTTTCCCTTTGGTGATCATTTTATTAATTCTCATTCCTTTTCTCTTAATTATATATTTTTAAGATTGTTAGAGGAAAATTGATGGCGTTATATGTTGCTTGGATACCTTTTCAAGCCCCAAGGGCTTATAGCCGTGTGCTGTGCGCTTGGTACAGTGGGCTCAGTAATGACTATCGGTTCATAAAAATCAGCCACTCAGCGCGCGAGAAATATTTCAGTTATGGTAAAAAATTTATGCAGAGTTACTGGATCATACTCAACGAGGTACATCAGTGCCTGATAGTTTTCAAATTTTGGTTTTATTTTTAGAATGGGACGTCTAGCCGTTGACAGATTTCTGATGGTTTATGACCTGAGAACTCTGAGGGCGTTGCCGCCTCTTCAGGTATGCTAGGGATCTTACGACGGTGACAGCAACGGAAAAACGTAAAACACAACAGGTTTAGGAATCAAAAACAACACAGCTCTGCCATGCATCACGGTTTTCTGGAAATTGTTTTGGAAACTTTTCTCCGTCCTTGCCCAACTACGACGTGAAATTACTAAATAAGCCCTTTGCAGCTAGCCGTTCACGTGGTACAAAACCGCCATGCTGGAGAGCAAAAGCCTTTCTTACTAGGACAAGACAAACAAAGAAAATTACCATTTGAAATTATGTATGCCTTTTGTTTGTCTTTTCCCAGTGCGACTTTTGCCCTCCAATACCGCGATTTTTTATCACGTGAATGGCTAGCTGCAAAGGGCCTATTAAGTTAACTTGGGTACGGGAAGGGCAAGGCATCTCTGTCTGAATGCGGACGCGGTTCCAGCCAAATTTCCCTTCTATAAGTAACTGGGCGAATTGGAATAACCACGAAAAGTTTTTAAAGGATGCGAGGTCTATTTTTCTTCGACTTTTTTATTGGCGGCTATTAATCCTCGATCCTAAGGTCCCCCAAAAGGGTGCTTTTCCTGGGAACGATATATTTTTTTTAGCTTGTAACTGTATTAAAGGAACAGATACCTGATTAAACGCATGCTCATTTATGAAAATGCTGTTTTTCTGCCGGGACATGCTGTATTGTCTATGCAAGCAATATGATCGTGTCATAATGTTGTCAAAGAACCAATCTGCGTACTCCCCTGGCAGTCACTTGCACTTGATCAACTTAAATATTTGCAAATAGCTGTAAATTAATCAACCATGGAATAAAAGCTTCGGGTCAACAATAAATTCAACGTTGGTAGTGATGGCATAATCCACTAATTTTTTCTGCGGTTTGAGTACTCCTCCATCCTACTTCAGGTTACTCTGAAATACAATTCTACTTTGAAATACACTCTGAGATCGCTGACATACATGTGAGTGGGATTATTAACGGATAGAATTAATGATAAATTGGAAAGAAGTAATTTAATTAATGAGCATGCGCTTCACCGTGAACCCCTCCCTTAAACTGTCTTGAGAACGTGGGTTTATTTATGATTCTACCGATAACTGCCAGAAAAATTTTCTTGAAACTAGATGGAATGTCTTTCTATTTAGATCGCTGTTGACCCGCTAATGTTGAAGTTTGTTCCTGCTCTAACATCAAGAGTAGCAGTAGTTTCTCAGGTAGGTGGTTCACAAAAAGAATATTATGGTGTGTGTTTCTTGGGGACGGAAGAAATTCTTTACAAGGGTTTTACACAATTCCTGGTAACTCAGTAGTTTGCATTGAGGCTATCATTCAATATGGACAGAGTAAAGCCCCCTGGAAAGGGATGCAACATTGTTGAATGTTACATGTTGCGTCCGTTTGCACACCCTGTTGCATGTTGTTGCGCGTTGTTGGGAGTTGTTGCGCAATATTTGAAACCGGTCAAACTTTTAGCTACGTGCAAACGGACGCAACAACTCCCAACTATGTTATGTCCGTTTGCACGGGGCTTAAGCAGAAAATCGGGGGAGACTTCTCCTCATACTGCCTGTCAAACATAACATATGAAGATATTAATTGATGTAATTAACGTTTGAGCATTTCATTCAATTTTTATCTTCTTTCTACAATTGAGGTCGTCGGAACAATCTGGGTTTATTTTATTATTCAAGGACAATTGTGCAGTCATAACGCTTTTCAACACACGTCAAATAAACGTTCGCGCGCGACTGAAAATTCATCTTCCCAGTTCTCCCAGCCCGCGGAGAGTATCGTAAGGGTGAAGCCATAATTCATTTGAATTATCAACATTGTATTGGGTAGGGAGGGGGAGGGTTCACGATATTTAAAGGATAATACTAAAACGCATACAACTGCTGATATACTTTTAGTGTCCTAAGGTTGTCCATGATTGTACCTGCAGATGAAAGATGTATACAATCCTTCATTCCTTCCTTTATACTACTACATGACAAATTTCTGCAATTTGATTGGCTAAGAGCAGTGGTATTTCAGCTTAATTTGAAATACCTACATGTGAAAATTACAAACCTTTTGAGGGTAGTAGTATAAACAAATAATAGCATGATTTGTACATGATATTTGGCATAAATACCTCTCGTGAAATTTCAAAATTGTCTCAAATTTCACTTGCCTAAAGGCTCGTGAAATTACGTATAACAATTTTGAAATATCACTCGTGGTATTTATGCCAAATGTCACTACAAATCATACTATTACCCATGCTAATCCTGGTTTTGTCTGTCTGTTATTTTCCTCAGAATGGTCAGTTCCAGCTTCACGAACCAGGAGGCCTGGTCACGCAGTCATCAATGATGGTGTACCAAGTTAATACTCAAGGCACCTTATGTACAACATTTGACATTTCGGCGACTTGCCAGTCTATGGTGTTTGGCGACGCCGGAGGTATTGTGTATTTATAATTGTGATAAAATATATCTTGACGGATTTTTTAAAACATTACCGCCAATTAGATATATTTCACCAGACCAAAAATCATCTCCAGAGTAGATACTATTAAAAGTAAGAGTGTAACCAATGCTTTTTTCTCTTCTCCTCCTGTCTTCCCCCTTCACTTTTCCTTTTCCTTTGCTAGTGTGATTTTCGAGCTTATCAGGTGCAAAAAAACCCTACTGTGTGACCCTTTTTTCGCTCAAATGGCTGAAGATTTCCCTGGTTCGGTTTCAAAGAATCAGCTACAATCCTCGCCAAAAATCCTTGAAACACCCAACCCATGCACTTCTCTTTCCTTCTGCAATGTTGAGATATGATTGCAAAGTTACGTGGCTACAACAACATTGCGAAAAGGAGGAGGTGGCGGGGGGCCGGGGGGGGGGGGGGGGAGGAGAGAAGGAGAGCGACATTTTCCAAAGTGTTTCAAGGTTTTTGTCTGGGATTTTAGATGTTAAATGCAGTTAATTTTTTATTTCAGTTAATTTTTATTTTTCATTGTTTTTGGGCATGGTAGTGTATGCTAATGAATTTAAAGCAGAGGAAACAAAAATTAACTGAAATAAACAAAAAAATTGCAACATAGATATACAGTGAACTCTCGCCTTGTAAACACCTCGCTACCCCACTAATCGGGAAAACAACTTAATCTCCGGCATAAATGAAATACAGACGTTCGACTGAAATAAATGTTTTTTGTTTTCCAGGAAATACTCATCTTTGGGGAGAGACACAAGAAAAAGAAATAATCCACAATTTGTATTCAAGACCGACAGAGTTTGCTCATCCAGTAAGTTTCTGATCTTAAGCAATGCAAAAAACTACAGGAAATGTAAATTTGTTTTAGATACTCACGAGAAAACTGGTTCGTTAGAAGGTAGCTGAATGGCAATGCACGCATGAGGCATGCACCCCGCACGCCCGTCTTCCGAGGCATTAGTGAACTGTTAGGTGAAGATCACGAAGAAACACGCACGTAATAGCCCTGTCACGTTTGTCACGCACAAGCGTTTTGCCGTCCTCTTCTTCATGCCGTCCTGTTGTGTAAACACACTATTAAGCAGCTAGGAGTATGGCTACTCTCCTCTAGATGGGATGCTAGTCAATCGTAAGGTTATGTCGCCGGTGCCCTTATGTACATTTTCGTGAAGAGAGATATTGTGGATCCAAGGTACTTGTTTACGGAAACACGCGACGGTAGGGCTTTAGCCTGTTCCAGGCGTATAACTTAACTCGCTCCCCACTTACCGCCGCGCTCTACTATCTGAACGCCTGGAACAGGCTAGTAAGGCTTGAACCCGGACCTCCTGATCTGAAGTTCGACTGTTCACCGCTCAACCACCACGCCTCCACCACGCCCCCCACAGTCGCTCTCGGAGTAGGTTCTTTAAATCAGATTGTGTTTTGCTATTTTTTTTTAGATTCCTCATCTTCCACCGCTGCACATCGATGATTATACTGTTCCATTGTCTGCATTTCCTCTTCCGATGCCCAAGTAAGTAATCGACGTAATGAACACATTCTTAGCGAGAATCTGCCCTAATGCCAATGGTTTGACTGACCTATTGTATTACTTGTCACTCCCGTCCCGTATTTGGATTTTTTTACGTGATTCATCCGAGATTTCGACCAATGTGAAAACTGGCCCAGTGAGAAAAGGACCAGCAGTAAAAGTCCGTCCAGCCTAAGATTGATGTTCGTCTTATAGAGAGGTATGGGCCAGCAATAGGTGTCCGTTTTATTGAGGTGTCTGTCTTATAGAGGTGTCCGTTAAGAGAGAGTCGGCCATATAAGTTATGATATTTGAGGAATCAAAGAGTAAGAAAGTTTAAGATTCAAATTGGTTTGCGTGTTTGGGAACTGAAATTATAGAAGGTAAACCTCTTTCTCCACAGTGGACCGCTTCTTTCAGACTGGCCAGAAGAAAACATGGTTGCTGGAGACAGGTAAATAGTTTTTCATGTCTTCCTGAATCAGAAGTCTTGTAAGATGGTAAAAATTTGTTGTTACTATAGTCTCCCTCTTAGCCGTTTTTCCCTTGTCACGCAGAGGAGCGTTGCATGACGAGACGAATACGACTGCGTGGGAGACTAGTGTTACTAGTAACGATAAATAATTAAAATTTGAAATTCGCAGGCGTACTCCAGCAATTGAGCCTGAAATTCTCCGCACAATGGTCGTCAGGCATTTTATCGGTTATGCACCTAACCCTGGCAACAGGAAACGAAATCAGGTATGTTAATGCGTTCTCTTTTTAATCGGAAAGACGATGTGACGGCGGTAAAGCTGAAGATGGCGGCGCGCAGATCTAAAAACCCAGCTGAACAATTCCAGGGCCCAGTTGCTCGAAGCATGGTTAGCGTTAACCAGCGTTTAATACCTTGAGAACGTATTGGTTTTGATACTGCTTAACCAATGGTTAAAGCTAACCATGCTTTGAGCAACTCAGCCCAGAGCGTCAAATTGGGAACCGCACGTCGGTTTCAGTCCCTTCCTCGGGGTTTCGCTTTCTCCTTGGTCGTTGCGTTGTCTTTGTTTAATCTGCCCTGTCTCGTCTCCAGGGCCTTCGTTACTCTTATCCAACGTAACGGTCAGGATCCCAGACCCTGTGCCGCCAGACTAACACATAAACTTTATTTTTACTCGAATTTTAGAGTAGCTAGCGAGCTAATATCTTTGAGCTGACCCCACTTGAAAATACATTAAATACATTATGAATGATAATAAATAATAATAATTAATAATAATAATAGTAAACACATAAAAGAAAATTTTATTTGCAATTTTAAGTATAAGTATGTATAAGAAAAAAGAATGTGCATAAAGGTAACGCCCTGTATTTTAGTCTTAAAGTTTGCAAAAAACTAGTACGAAAAAAGTCAGGCAGTGCATTCCATTGTTTAGCTGAAGAGTAAGAAAAGGAGATAAGACCATAAGTAGTTGTTTTAGGTTTACTAAGTGAAAGAATGTAGTTGCCGCGAAGATCATAGGAAGAGGACCGGAGTGAAAACATATTCTTCATAGAAGCGGGAAAATGAGGAATTCTGAACGCGCTTGTTACATAACGAAGTAGAGTTGACTTTTGAAAGAAGAGTGGTGTATGGAGACGAGTAATTTCCAAGTGTAAATCCCTCTTTTATTTACTGCTTTAAGCTTATCCGCATCGCGCGCTCCACAAAAGTGTCAGACAGAGGAGCAATAAAAATGGGATTTTGGGGTTTCGGTCAAGTCTTTATAGTGACCTCCGCGTAAAGCCCTCCTCATGCCTTTGGTCTTCGGCCGAAGGTCTGTCGTCGACCAATACCGAAGCATCCCCTACACAATTGCAAGAGGTCCTGAAATTTGTGGCTTTCAACAGTAAAAGTGCCTTTGCTTGAAGCTGGTGTTTCGTTGTTTTTAGGAACATTTTCATAGGTTAACAAGCAACTTGTCTATCTTCTAGGTAGCTTACCCTGTTATTAAAGATTCAGTAATGGTTTCTCCAGAAGAAGAAAATACTGTTCCAGATTCACCAATGAATCGAGGTACTAAAAGCGATTTGCTCTTATAAACCTGTCACTGGACCCCCCCTCCCCCCCCCCCACCCCCCGCTGAAACATGAGGCATCAGTGGGGCCTTGACTCTTTGCGTTGCTCGAGCGGTGGGAGATTAATTTTATTCAATCCTTCTCTTGCCCGAGGGGATAGGGATTTAGTGAATTTAGTCTGCAGCCGTAAGAGAGATAGGGGTCTGGGACGAGAGCTGGAAAACGTGCTGGTTTTTTTTGACAGAGTCCTCAACGATGGATGAACGAAAGGTACAGAGAGAAGCTGCTGGATTTATTTATTATAAATGCTCATTGGTTCTTTTATTACTAAGGATATTATATATTTTCCTTTTGTTTTGGCAAAAATGTCTTGCAAATACCTGTAAATTCTCGTTGTCTTTGCTCTTTTGTTAGCCGCCTGATAAAAATGCCGGAAAAATAAAGGTATAGAAAAAAAAATTCAGTCACACATCTGAAGGTATGACTGTATCCCATGTATGTGGGGCATTATTCGTACATACGAACTACTTACCATTATTCAGAGAGTCGATACTTTACTGTTTTTTTTTAACTCTAATTTTAATGGTTATGTGTTCTGTTTGGTCTTAGAAAGATTAAAAGATTATTTATCCTTTGGTGGGGATTTAAATGCTTTTTATTTATGTATATATTTTCACAGACGAAGATCCTGGAAGTATTATACCAAAACACTACAGACGAGTGGAGATACGATACTCAAAACTAGGTTCGTTATATTTGAAATTCTTCTGCAAGTAAAGTTTTATCCTTCTGTGATGCAGTTCTCAATTTGACTACAGTAGAAACCTGCGAGTAAGAACCTGTTAGGCTAAAATTTGCTAGTTAGGTCCCTTCTGTACAAGAACCTGTTCAGTTTAGCCTAAAATTGGAAATAGGTTCTTGTTTTCTAAAATCTTTAGAACTTCTGTACACTTGGGCAAATAATTAAGATAAGCCAGCTTTCAGGATCCTCTTTGGAGACACAGGTGCCTTTATTACTCTAACTGCAATTGTAATGGTGCACAGGTTTTTCCTAAGGAATGAGCTGAATGCTTCTAAACACTCTTAGCTACAATGTATTTTTTCGTCGGAAAATAAGAGCTTATTTAAGATCCTGCATAGCTTAAATTTGTGCCATTTACGTAAGAACCTGTTTAGCCTAACTTGAGAAAATTCATGTTCTTAGTCGAGGGTTTTTACCGTATTTTCCGTTAGGTGTGGAAGACTTTGATTTCAAGCATTATAACAGGACGTCATTTGCTGGTTTAGAGACTCATATTCCTAATGCTTACTGCAATGCAATGCTTCAGGTAAGTAAAGAATCGCTCTTTCCGGTTATAAGCCCTTCCGGATATATCCCCTTCCCCCGTTGTTAAGCCCTCATTAAATCCCTTACGCAGTTGCATAAGCCCAGGGGTTAATAAGCGAAAGTTTACGGTATTCCAACAACTTCCCAAGACTACTCGTTTTAAAAGACCTGGGGTTTTGATGTTTACAATTATTACTAGGTTATTCACTGAAGAATCTCCTTGGAACCTTCTAGTAGCCCCAGATATTTTTAGCCATCACGGTACTCCTGTATTGGGATTTTATGGAGTGTTCTTTTTTAAAGTGCTTGGAGGGGCATAAGGAGTGAAGAATTTAATTTCCCATGCTTTTGTAAATAGTTGTACCACAAACGTACCACCCTCTCTATAAATGTTTCATTAAACTCAGACCCCCTGAGACCTAAATAAAAAATCTAAATCTTTGCGTTTTCTGTTTGCTGGTCTCCTCTTCACTAAATACTGTGAGTTCCTCTGTGTTCCTTTTCAAGAATTCTTGAAGAAGGACTTCTGCTATTCCTCTCTCTCTTTTTGTCATTTGCGATACTACTGTGCCTATTTGTACCAAACAAATTGTGGTTTACTTTCTCCCTAGCTTTTTTACTTCGTGGAACCTTTGCGAGCTGGTTTCCAAAACCACTTGTGTCATCGTGAGTTCTGCTTGGCTTGTGAACTTGGCTTTTTGTTTCAAATGCTGGATATGTCATCTGGACAAACATGCCAGGTTTGTAGAACTACGATTATCTGTTACATAGCGCGACACACGCAAATTAATCCTGTGGGCTACTTGTTTTAAAGAATTTTATATTTCTTCTGTTTTCGCAATTTATTTATGTCGACATCACTAGCCAGTCAGAGGGGCTGGATTTAGCTTTTCATATGTTTTGTGGATGGTGCTGTAGTCTAGTGTCAAGGAAGAAATAAAATCTACCCAATGCTACGCGCAGGAAAACCTGATGAAGATTTAAACATGAGCCCGATACCAGTTGCAGTAAAAGTTGGCCTTTTGATCTTGTACTCGCTACTGAGTAGAAACGATAAGGAACTGTTCGAACTAGCGATAATTTAATTTGTATAGCATGACTACGTTTTGATTGACGTTCTTCTTTCTCTAGACCTATTGATGGCCGTTGTATTTGTGTGTGTGTTTTTTTGTTTTCCACAGGCCAACAACTTTCTTCGCGCCTTTCGCACCATTCCTGAGGCCGCAGCACTGGGTCTGGTATTAAACGACGTAGACGAGTCGTTTGGAAATGCTAACTTCCCTCGCTTGATTCAGAGTTGGTTTAGATTCGTACTTCAACAAATGCATCAGGTAATGGATTGTTTCCTTACTTTGGCCCCGTCAACTTTGTTCGGTCATGAGTTTTTAGGCTGCGTGCAAACAGACGCAACAACTCCCAACATTGTTGCGCGAACAATGTTGGGAGTTGTAAACAATGCGTAATGAGCGTACGCGACTCCTTGGAAGAGCTGTGCAAACGGATCCAACGTTGTTGCGCTACGCTTCGGCGATCACGGAACAAAAGAAATATTGGGAGTTTTTGCCTGAAAAGTTTGACCGGTTTCAAACTTTGCGTAACAACATCCAGCAACATGAACAGGCTGTGCAAACGGACGCAACATGTAACATCCAACAATGTTGGGAGTTGTCAGCCAACAATGTTGCGTCCGTTTGCACGGGGCTTTACATGAGGCAGCTTTTGCATTGACAAGGGCGACGGCAGCGCAAACATCACTTTTAACATGAATTCTTTTTTTGTCAAACGCTGTCGCGTTTATGCCAATTCGCAGAAAATGCCAAATATAGGCGAATTTCCCTGGAGTTGATTTCTTGGCGACCACGCTTAGTTTTAGAAAGAGAGAGAAAAATTCGTCGTCGCTTGTTTGCGTCTTCCAAAAAACGTGAAATTAGGCATTTTCACGTCGTAGTCGTGTAGTGACGGCAAAGAAATGTACAAAAGCGTGCACGTGCAAAGTTGTTGTTTTGCCAATCTAAAGGGCTGTTTACATTGAGGGAGGAAGATCCTAGTACCTGGAAGATCTTAGAAGGCGGAACAATTTTTCGTTGGGTTTAGGCTACGTGCAAACGGGCGCAACAATGTAAGCCAACAATGTTGCGTCCGTTTGCACGGGGCTAAAAGTTTGACTGGTTTCAAACTTTGCGAAACAACGCGCAACAACATGCAACAGGGTGTGCAAACGGACGCAACATGTAACATCCAGCAATGTTGGGAGTTGTTGGTCAACGATGTTGCGTCGGTTAGCGCGCAGCCTTACATGCAGAAATTTCGGTCCGTACGGGTTATTACCATGCAAGTAGAAAAGGAATTAAAGGAGGCGGCCAACAAAAACGAAAAAAGGCAATTTTGGGCCCATCGGTTCTCTTTACTGGCGTCAATAAATACCTTTCAGCAAAATTATCAAAATTGTCATTTCTTAGTAACGCCAAACGAAACGGTCGGCCTTGATTGCCGTGGTTACCCAATGAACGACCCCCGTGTTGTCCCTAGTACTAGGATCTTCCTAGTGAAGGCGGTTACCATGGAGCGAGGATCTTCCTAGTACTAGGATCTTTCTACCACTCAGCTAGGAAGATTCTAGCGCTAGGGACAAGTACAACCCTTTACATATAAACCGAGTATTGAAAACATATGACGCTAGGATGATCCAACCTCTAGGATCTTCCTGGTGATTGGATCTTTCTACCTCCATGTAAACAGCCCCTAAATCTATTGCATTTTTGAAGTTCTCGTTGCCGTCATTGTCGTCGTTGCTCAAGCTCCCCATGTTAGGGTGAAGGACTTCTTATTGATGATTTCATCGTAGCAAAGCTATTACAAATAAGAAAAAAAATCAGTAGGTTAATATTTCGTCCTATTGTTCATACATGTTTTTGTATTTAAATAAAGACTCTTTGTCTCGTTAAGAATAATTATTCATTAAACATTACGCCCAATTTAGTCCTGATGCATATATCGGGAGGTATTTTGTTTAAGCTGCTGATGAAGCACTTTGAAATAAGCAATTAACATGGCAAACTAAAATGGCAAATACCTTTAGTAGATATAAGAAAATAAAGTTTCAGTCATTCTTTCGTTTGTCAACTTCTCCTGATTTGTCTTTAGGATACCCTCGAACCACCAGCCTCTTCAGAGAGAGAAAATGAAGACTCGAAAAATCCGTAAGTATTGACTTAATTCTAACTTATCAAGCACAAGAGGGTTCCGAAACATCGTAAAATGATTGAAAAATGAAAGTTGTTGCAAACTGGCCGAAACTTTGTTTTGATAGCTGTCGAAAAGCTTCTCCCAAATTTTTATACCCTTCATCATAATGCTGAAAGCTTTCGTAGAAAAGTCAGAGGAAAACCGGAAAGCACGTAGCAGTTGTCCTTTGTTGTAGCAATTCTGTACATGTATTTTTGCATACCAAGAGGTGAAGAATAAGTAAAACCCAACTACATTTCTTTTTGACAAATGCATCCTGAAGACCAGCTGAAGACCTGCTGAAGACATATTGATCCTTGAGTCACACTTTGACTTGACTAAAAGGAAAGTTTTTCTTAGAATCTTGCACTGTGATTGTTATTCCTGAGACGGAAGTATTTAATGGGATTATGCTATTTTCTATGCGTATTCTTGAGCCAGCTCTAGAGAGTTGAAATGACCCCAAGTGTATTCATCTAGCAAATTCCACAATTTAAGGACGGTGCCCACTATTGTTACTGCAGACATTTTCTGCGCATGTCAAGGTAGTCGCGCGCGACGCGAAAGGAATGCGCAACACGCAGGACACGCGGACTGGCTTTGTCTTCCGTAAGTCTGGGAGGTTCTAGTTATTTCTTGTGGCAAAGATGCGTCGTTTTTCAACAGATGAAAATTAATTTCTATTTACCTTGTCAGTTCTTTGAAAACCGAAGAAGTATGCGCATGTTGCTATTTCTGCCGTATGATAGATCTGACTGAACATTTTGTAGTCAAACAAAAGTCAGTTCTAAAACATTAAAACTTACTCCTTCAAGATGTTACGCTTGGAGCTTGGGTATTAAAAAATCCCTTTATAGGCAAGGATCTGTAAATCAGAAGGAAAAAAGCTCTAAGTCCTCCGCTTAATCGAGAAACTGCAAGCTTACCTTTCACTCGCGTCCTTCGCGTTTTATCGTCCAATCGGCTATAAACACTTTTCCGAACATTTCTTTAATTTTGTTAGATTTTACGTTATTATTCACCAGAAGATAGATTTGAAGCGTTCAAGTACATACAGATGTCCCTTTTATTGAGAGTCCGAGGCTTTTATTTGTTGAACAAACAAGAAAAAACTATCACAAGATTGTTTGGATTGCTGAGATCTTAGCTTCACAAATAGTTGCGGACCGTAAAGGAAACGCTATAATCGTGAAAAAAATGACATAAAATTGTCATACTTTTTACTATTATCATTGTTACTTGCATTTTGGCATTACTAAGCATTTAAATTATTGACTCATTGGCAGCTTGTCGTGTAGATAGTATTTCTTAAGGTTCTATTTCACGCCACACATAATCTGGACATTTATACATAGCTGCCATTTGGCTGTTTACAAACTAAAGATGGAAGGTAAAATAAAGTATTTCCATTCTAAGACTTTCTTAGGTTTAACAGACACTGTTAAGTCTAAAATTAACATTTAGAAACGAAAAATAGTGAATGATCATGATGACACAGAATGCTACAGTAAAAAAATGAAAACGAAATATATAAAATGATCATTATAGCCCAGTGCATATATGAGGGTACATAAACGCATTCGGTACAACTACTTTCACACTATTCAGTTTTTTTAAAAGAGAGCTCATGTATGGAACTTGAGTCAATGCAAATCATTTATGCCATATGACACTTGTGGCAAAGCCCGAAAGAGATAGCGCAAAGCACAGATATAAGTTTATTTAATGTATGCAAGTTTAATAACATATTCGATCGAGGTACCCGGTAAAATGATAAAAAAGCGATGAAGGTTTACAATCCATATTACATCTACAGTTCAAAAAATCTTGAGGACATGTGCAGGTAAGCAAACGATTGAAGGAGCACCTGTCTTAGAGTCCCTGTCGACTATTTTCCACTACAGTACAGTAGTTTGTTTACAGCACCAGCCGTGGATCTTGAGCTTGCCATACTACTCTATGTGCGCTGCAAGTAATCTCTAATACCTTGGAGATTGCTCTTCTCCAAAAATTTTTGTTAAATGTTTGAGACGGAGAAGCTCCAGTTGAATGAAATAGTATAATTTGTTTTCCTTATAGTCCATGAAATGTCCTGCTTCACTTTCTATTTTTGCTCTGATCCTCCATGTGTTGTTGTTTTATCTGACTGTTAGCCATTGTGGATATCCCAGAGTACTCCGCGTTGAGTGAAGCAATAGTGAAACTGGCCGGGGAGGGGATGAGGAAAATTGTAAATAACCACCAAAGCGATTAAGTTAAAGTCGAAACCAACCAATTTAACTTCTAAAAACGCGCGGTAATCCCTACTTTTTATCTTACCAAATGAAAGTTATAAGCCTACTCAGCAAACGATCAATTTTTGGTTCGGGGAAAATGTCGTTTACACTATTTTTAAGGCAAACGCGTGGAGAGGGGTAACTGCTGATAACTTCCCAGTTGTGCTGATATTTTAAAAAAAGACGTATGAAGAGCAGTTGTTATGTTATCATTTGTTGCTGATTTTGAAACCTTGTTACAATTATCATTGCATTTGTGCCAGTTCACGTGTACAGTCTGAAATTTTGGGAAAAAATAACTTTTTATCATTTTTCTATAAAATGCCCATTCAGCGTTTTTCTGCATATTGAAGCGCATGCAGTTATATCTGAAAAATGCGTGGTTACCCCCAGTTTTCTTTTTGGATTTCAATAGCCCCTGATATGATCTACTTGTCTCACATAGTCATTATCTGGGAAAAAATACTTCCCATTAGTGGGCACCGTCCTTAAAGTGAGCTGTTCTTTGCTTTATTTCAATCGTTTTTCGTTTATGTTCTTGTAACCAGAACTGGTAAATCTCAACAGTCTTCAATAATCCAGCGTTTATTTGGCTCTGATGTTGAGCTTCTGAGTCGCTGCCGCTGTGGCAAAGAAACTAAAAGAGTGTCAAACACATTACTGTTCAATCTGGAATATCCTGAAATGCCTGAAGGTGAGATAAAGGTAGCACAAATTTTAAATAGATCCTTGTTTATATTCTTGGACGTCTCAGTAGTTAATGATCCGTTGGAAAGTAAATTATGGCCCATTTACACCAACTAAAGATGTTTAATTAAGCTAGGTTTTCAATAATGAAAAACTGTGACAGAAAACCAGAACACAGGCTTTTACACATAATTCAAATGAACTTAAACACGTTACGTAACTGCATTAAATTTTCGATCGCACAGAGTACAGTAGGCAGCTCTTATAAAGCAGACACGTTTAAGCCGTGTTTAACTTAACAGCTTTTAAACATGTTTAACACTGGCTTTGGTGTGAACGGGGCTTTAGTTTGATGGAATCTGAAGACTTCAGGTGCATGACGGTTTACATGCTTAATCGATTGTTCAAAAATGTAAAATAAAGAAGTAAGGTTATTAAAAATGTTAGAGGAGGGTTTTTGCTCAATACAAGACGTTTCCGATTGACTCTATTGTTGCGTTCGACTGGGAAACCCAGATTTAGATTTTGACTGATCTGGATTTAACGCGAAATCCGGAAACGGATTTCACCTCCTAGAAATCCGTCGTCAGGGTGGATTTCAATTAAGAAATCCAAATCCGGATTTCATGGATTTCCTTTTTACCGTTCGATTGGGAAATTCGGAAAAGGATTTTCAAAAATGTTCTCGCGAACAGCGGTCTTCTTTTTGCTAATTATGCGTGCGCGTGCAAGACCGCTGTTCTTAAGGGTAGTTTTTAAATCCTTTTTTGGATTTCCCAATCGAACGGTGAAAAGGAAATCCAAAAACAGATTTCTCAGCGCTGAAATCCGTTTTTGGATTTCGCGTTCGATTGCAAATCTGGATTTTAAAATCTAAATCCAGATTTCCCAGTCGAACGCACCCTATAGTTTTAGTTGACAGGATCTTTGGATTGTGAAATCCTGTAACGTAGGACCCCGCTTCACTTAACTCGTTACTGCACAGCTTCCTTGTAGGTGTTACAAAATCGTTTTACGATTTTTCTCTCCTAAATTCCTATAGATAAAATACAACAACCAGTGAGTTTTGAGTCAGTACTTCTTGCGAGTATGTGTCGGGAGCAAAGCATGCAAGCTTGGTGTGAACAGTGCTCCAGATATCAACCTACCGTAAGTAAAGGAACATTGTGCATGAACTTTGGCTCCGTCAATAAACGTACCCGCCTAAACTTGATAACCTGAGATCACGCGCCATTATCGTCTGGCGCAACCAGGTAAGAGAGATAAAAGATGCTTTTAAAATACTTTGGCTTGAACTCAGGTTAAAATTTGAAAGCAGGGCTTGTTTTCTTGTTGTTGGGTTCTCTCCATGGACTCGAGAATTTGCAAGAATTCATCGCCACTAAATGTGCACCAGCCTTGCACCCAGTCGTCCTCCGATAGCGCGAACTGGCCTGGGGAGGAAACTGGATGTGCACTATTTTGTTTAAGAGCTACCCGAGGTCTATTAGTAGACGGGACTTGATGATGATGATTCTCTATATTGTTTTGTAACTGACCTGTACCTGCAATTCAGCTGTAAGCTGCAAAAGGTGTCAATGGACAAAGTTATTTATTCATTCACTACATTTTCAAAAAGTTTTAAAAATACTTTCAACTGACGCAATTATATTTTAGCTTCATAACCGTTTCTACCTTTTGTCATGCAGGTGCAAACGCGTAAAGTTAAAAAGCTACCAGATATCCTGGCGTTCAACTGTGGCATGGAGCATGCAAAGGAAGTGGATGTCTGGAAAATGCAACAACAGGTTAGGAGAAGTGTACATATAAGCCTGCAACCCATATTGAGTCAGCTATTTTGCTCCCCTTATTTTCTGTGGAAGGGAACAGCATCAAGCGAAGACTAAAAAGGGACACATGAGTGTCCACTTTCCCTGACTGTACTTCATTTAGACTCAGACAGACTTTTTGCGAGTGACCAACGTAACAGAAAAGCGAGTGACCTGCGTATGGCGTGACAAGATTGCCTTAAAGTGAACTATGTCACGACATCTCTCCTTAGTTACTAGATCCACCGTCCAAAGGTGAAGAGAAACCCACAGTGCAGTCATCAACTAAGGCTTGCAGATATGGTGATGCGTGCACGAGACCTGACTGCAAGTTTAGGCACGAGAGAGATGTTAACGAGGAAGGGTATGAACGGGTTTATTTTAAAGCAAGACTAGATGCACCCTCATAAACAATATCAACGCCTTGTGTTCGGCCACATGTAGATGGCAGGGATAAACTTGGCCTAAAACGTAAAATTCCTCGGCGAATTCAGGATGTAAAGGGATATTTAGTTGAGGAGATATTCTTCAAATAGCAGTTGTCATTCGTTGAGTTGAATTTTTGTTGTTCTTGCTATGTTTGTAGGCAGACTTTCGGCTATTTTTTCTTCGCATTTTCCGCCATTTTCTCCTTGTCTACCAGAACAACTGAGCTAACGCAAACTTGTCCCCAGGGCCTCTCGGTTGCCGTTTTATTTTTTGGTGATAGCCTGAACTATTGATTTATTGATGCAAATGTCTTCTAAATTTGGTCAACGCTAGCTCGTTATGACGAATTTGCTAGGGCATTGCAGCCAATGAAAACAGAAAATATTTTGAATTGACAATAATGTGTGATACCCTCTTGAAATAAACTGGATTGCTATCATTGAATTTTACTGATAAGAAAGCACTAAAATTATCATGTCGCTGGCTCCTTAATTTCAGTTTTGGTTTGGTCTCTTTCAGGCGAATTGACGTTCAGGAGGAAGAGGAAGTCAATGGATGGGTTCCACTCGCAATAAAAATATCAACAGACTCTACTGGAATGCGTATTACAAAGATTGATGAGGTAAGGTTGCTGTTTTCTTACTGTTATTTTATTCGCTTTCTTCATTGTACTTTGTATCACAAAAGTTAGCAGGCTTATTTCCGTTGAAGGAGGTGAAGCCCTCTCCCGATTGCTGAATGATAAAATTCCTAACATTTGATAACTGATTTGTGACTTTCCAGCTAAAACTCGCTGTAGACTGACGACGGCTACCACATTTCCGCGCAAAAAAATGACATTGGTTCGCGTGCGTGCACTACTTCTAAAGCTCTCTATTCACGTGGTACAAAACCACCACGCTTAAGAGCAAGAGAAGCACTTGTAGAAGACAACAAAGGATATGATCATATTAAATGATTTAAGCCATCCTGATTGTCTTGTCCCAGTGCGTCCCTCCGTAGTCAGTATTGCGGTTTTGTACCACGTGAATGACTAACTGTAAAGGGCCTATAAGTGCACTAGCGTTGGAATGTGCTCCAGCTATTCGCTCGCTTCACGGTGGGGTACAGGAATCTCATTTACGTTTTGGTCTTTATTCTTCTTTGACTTATGCTAACAATCTTAATCTTCATCTTCTTACTCTTTTTCTCTACTCAATCCTTACTGAGCGGTTCAAGTATAGTAAAGATTTTTATCAGGTAGCCAAAAGCTGGACGTGATTGGGTCAGTTGACCTTGGGAATTAAAACAAGGTTATCTCGGTGTGGGTAATATTTTGATATTATTGAACTTGCATGGTTTCGATCGGCAAAAAGCTCAGTACAAACCAATGAAAACCTGAAAGGTTTGTTAACAAACCCAAACAGGAACTTGAACAATACTAATCAACCAAGGTCAGCTCTAACATCACAAACACGACCACCCATGAAAAAACAAAAACATCTGACAATGGCAAGCGAAGAATATTCCTAAAATGGCATTAAGTACTGTAAATTCGCGAGCTAAGCATAAATTCAAGCACACGTAAAAACAAAAGATCAAAACAGGAAAAAACCTATGTGGACAAAATCAGGACTAACCTTGACCCACTTAATGAAAGAAAAACGAAACTTAACAGAAAATACAAATCTTAAAAATAACTTTCAAAATACTTCACAACACTAGGAAGCATTTAGTCGAACACTTTTGCATTTTTACTCATGCCCCTTGAACTGCTAAGCGTCTTATTTTTAAGACTTAAAAGTCTTATTATTTCAAATTGAGTTTGTCATATTGTTTGCGAATTGCTAAGGAATATGTCACACATAGGAAGGACTTTCAGGATATGTAGACCTTTAGAGGTTGTTGAAGTAATTTTTTGCACTCGCTAAAAATCAATTTATCAATCAGCCTCTAAGAGATTCAGTGTAAAAGTTTGTTTTTTTTAAGTGATCCAAATCACTGTTGTGGTAGATCTACTGGTCTATAGATTTCCATTTTCTTTTCTTCTTGAATTCTTGATGTGTTTAAGGACTTAATACGGTTGCTCAACCAACCGTGTTTTAAGCGCATTTAAATTTGTCGAACCTTCACCTCTAAACATTGCTTGCTGTAAGTTAACAATGCCAGGATGGCTTACAACCCAGGCTAGAGCAACGTTTACGTGTATCGACTTAAAACAGAAGCCTTACATGAACAGTAAAACATTGCAGTTCCATTGAGTTCTAAGTGAGACTTCGTTTAAATAACCGGCCCTAAGAGTTTTTGTGTCTTTGTCCTCAGAATCAAAAAGTAAAATGTTCAGAAAACGAAGTGGTGTACGATCTGTTAGCCACGGTGGGTCATGTGCAGGACCTCAAGTCTGGCGGAAACTTGGTGGCACATATTCACGTTGGTACAACATATCACAGCCGAAAGGAGGTATGTGTTTAGGGGCGGAACTAGCAGTGTTTGTCCCCTGCTAGAAGCCGCATACCATGGAAAAGAGGCCTCCGCTTGCAGGGAAGTTGGACTGCGGTACCACGCGTTGCACATATGCGAGCGGCGAATTTCAATTTTCCCTCCCTTAAATTGTGTAAGCGTCTACGAACCTTTCACGGGACAAAACCGTTCTAAATTGATGGGAGTACCGATCTCCTCCCTTTGTTGAGCAGACATATCGTGCTTCCCGTCTTTGGAACGGAAAGAACCTGCCCGGCCAGACATATGGCGTCAATTTGTTAAATATAGTAATTAGCTCAGGAGAACTCTGCTTCTCTTTTTCAGGGTGTCACCTGTAGTCAGTGGTACTTGTTTAACGATTTTGCCATCACCCCGATTTCGCCGGTAAGTTAACTTTAGAAAGTAGTATTCAGTTTCTTATAATCACGCTATCATAAGTCGTACTCTACAGTTGATTTCCTATTGTAATGTTTCAGAACGATGCTGTTCATTACTCGTTGGATTGGAAAATACCGTGTGCCGTTGTGTTTACACGCAGAGATATCAACAGCCGTCACGAAACCACAAGTAAGTAGATGGCCAATCGCCTTGTTTAGGTTTATTTCCTGCGGATTTTTATGTCAGAGGAAGAAACGAACTCTTCTACCAAGGAACATCAGTCTCCCGTCACCACTGATTTTTTTTTGAAAAAAAAAAAAAAATTGACATTTGAAGAAAGTGGATTTGGATGGATTTGGTGAATTAGCCTTTTTTCAGGTTTGACGCCCTCAGTAAAGTCTTCATCGTAGACACCACTCTGTAAAACGGATGCCGGAATAATTTATTCTGACGTATTTAGCAATTTTACCGTGTTTGTTTGCATCAAGCCTTTTTACACTTGCCTGATTAAGTTCGTTGCACGGCTGCCTGGTAACTCAGCTGGGAGACGCCGTTTTGGATCGCTAAAGTAGTGTTCTGCACATGGGCAGATGATAAAACCTCTCACAAAAATTAAAATTCAATCGGGTTCATCAGTTCCGTTTGAACGAAGCAAAAGACTCAATTCAAGGACCTCAATTCAAATTAGTTCGGATGAAATACCGTTCACCTTAGCAGCAGAGCCTTTCTTTGGCTTGCCTGATTTGGCGCACTCGAGAAAAACTCTGCATAAATAGAGTCAGATCTCTGTTGAGCATGCGCTGCATGTTTTTGGGGTACAGTTTCTAACCCAGGCCTACAATGGAGGCCAAAATTCTTAGGACAATTAACACGATCTGCCTTAATTTTTCCCCCTTTCCCCCTCGCCCCCAAGCAATGTTTCAGTTTGTGCACCCCTGTACACTTTGCCCTGTCCTAAAAGTGTTTGTTCATCCCAACATTGTTTGGAGGGGGGAGGGGAGGGCCACTTGCGGTATCCAAGTGTTTAAAGAAGTGCATATTATGCTACATCTGAATAGTTGATAAGTTAAGGATGTGGAAGGAAGGTTTTCCATAACCGTTCCAAGGATTTTTGTCCTCCATTGTAGGATTTCTTTACAAAAGAGCGTAGTAGCTGATGCTCACGAGTGCTTTTTGTTAACTAGTCAACCAGAGAATTGATGACGGTGTACTTTACCAAGACGTGTCTCTGGTTAGGAGGGGAAGTGTGTCCCGGGAATTTACCCCTCTGGGCGTTGACGAACTGCCTAACGAAGGAGATCTCGTAGGATTAGACGCTGAGTTCGTAACTTTGAATCAGGTGAGAAGTATTATCTACTGATCTTGCCTTGGCGTTTCCAGTGTGTATTATTTTGCTCCAAAGTACCCCCTCATAAAGTGGCCAACCTGGTACTCATCAGAACGTGTGTTTCAGCTGTCCTCCACAGAGGCTGCAATTGGTGTAGGTACCAAGGAAGTAATGAAAGATCTCAAATACCCAAAGACTTCTTGTCACATTTGTTTAGAAGTTTTTCTCCAAATGACTCACTTTTTCCACTTACATCAAAAACCACATAGGGACTTTTCGATACGACATACGGAGACGCCAATGAAATCGTGACTAAATCAATGCAGAAAAATACACCTCGCTAACTTTTTTTATCCCAAGTCACCCAATTTACGTAGAGAAGAAAAATTCGTTTGGAACTGAATGAAGAGAGGGAACCACGTCCAAGTTCAGACAGAGATAGTAACATTTATCGCTTAACCCGGTTGCCGTTATCAAGACAAGTAAACTGTAAATTTAGTCGTTTCACGTAGTGATTGTGCAGGGACAGCAAAGAAATTTGGAAAAGGGAGCGTAATGCTCGTGCAGGCGAGTTGTTTTCCTTCCTAAAGCTATTGTGTTTTAGGCGTTCCCGTTGCCGTCGCCGCCTTAGTTTCGTAAAGTACCTATATATCAATGCCCGCGGCCTTCGAGACTTTGTCAATTTACTGATCGATTTATTGACTTATGTTGTATTTAATGAGAACAATCTGACACACTTTTTTCATGTTATTTTTACCAGGAGGAAGCTGAGATCAGGAGCGATGGTACGCGGTCTACAATAAAACCTAGTCAAATGAGCGTGGCACGAGTTACTGTTGTCCGTGGGTAAGATAACAGCTAGATTAAGGAATACCTTAAACTGCCGCATTTAAGCCACCCACCCCCCCCCCCCCGCCCAACCCTATAAGCCCCCCAGTTATAGACCCATCTACCCGTAAACAAAAGCACCCCCCGCCCCCCTTGGATCTAGCCTCACATCTAGCTTTTCTTGCATTCGATTTATTATGACGTTTTGAAGCTTGGCTTAAGACCAGTAAATGCAAAACATATTTTGGGCAGTACTGCTATAGCTTGCGCCTTTTCTATTCCGGTTATAAGCCCCACTGGATATAAGCTCCTCCGTTTATAAGCCTTCCTAAAACCCCTTAGGAAGATGTATAAGCCCAGTGCTTATAAACGGCAGTTTAAGGTATTTTTACGTATAATGTGGTATTTTTCGTATCCTGCATTTCGTGTTTTACCTCAGCTGGTTTTGAAACGGATTCGAATTTAAAAACCTTACTTTTTGGCGTTGTTATTTTATAGTGAAGGACCGTTGGCTGGGGTACCATTTATAGATGATTACATTTCAACTACAGAACAAGTAAGTGAGATCTGTGAAACTTACTAGTCTCGCCGCCGTATAGCCTAATCTATCATTAAAATCGTATTAGAATCGAAAAACTTGTTGCCTCTGCAAATATCTACATGTAGATGTACTTGTAACGTTCATTATGTTATCTGTGGAGTTTTTTAGGAGGAGCCATCTACAATACCAGCACTGTTACTGACAGGCCATATTGTTAAGGAGCCGTTACTTATATTAGAATATTAGTGAGGTTAATCGTCCACTTTGCTAAAAATCTTATTGTATTATTTTCAAAACCATGCAAACCTCGCCCTTGAATGTAAATGCGGAAACCTAAAAGAGCCAATATTCCGGACCCGAAAAGCTGCCACAGAGAAACAGGCCTTTTGCTCAGAGACTTTTGGCGGGAAACGGTTTTTATTGTTAGATGTCATGTGACTTCGAAGGAACCAAAACGATAGAGCGCTTTTGGGGAAAACATTCCTGCTACTGTAAAACACTGTTTAATGCCACTTTTTACTTATTTTAGCCTCTAAACAGGGACTCTTTTTTTCTTAATCTATCGAGCGAAAAACATTTAGATTTGGGCGCGAGAGTGGAGATGCCGTTTCTCGCGTGCCGCGGCCTCGTCGCCGCTTGCGTGTGACATGTTTCACTACACTAATTTGAAGGAAGATAATAAATTGTTCGTGGTCGTTTGACTATCACAGTGCATTGTATGCATATGTTTTCTTGCTGCCGTTTCTTTGTTCCAGGTCGTTGATTATCTTACAAAGTTTTCCGGCATAAAACCGGGCGACTTAGACGCCACAATGTCATCCAAGCATCTCACAACTCTCAAAACAACTTATCGCAAACTACGAGCATTAGTAGCCAGGAAAGTGAAGTTTGTTGGTCACGGGCTGAAGAAGGATTTCAGAGTTATAAATATTCTGGTAGGTGGCCTGCTTTTTTTACTTAAACGGAATCCGATAGATTATCACACTCTATTAAGAGCTAAGCTTCCGTACTTTTGTAGACTGAATTAAAAACTATGATAGAATAACCACTTTTCCAGGTTGTTTGATGGGTTCTTTTAAAAATGTGATGTGATGCGTAGTTACTCGTTAAGGTGTCAAAGAAGCAATCATTTGGAGTTTTAAAATCCTAATTGGCAAGAAAATCTAGAACACCTGGCCCACATTTTTGAAAGCAAAGCGTTGGCTTTGTAAGGGTCCTGTACACTGCCTTCGTGATTTCTGGAAAAAATCTTTGGACTTTTCGTTCCTTTTAAGTGTGTCTCTGGTCCTTTTAAAAGAATTGCTCTCATTTGGGCCTGTTCAAATTGATTTTGTTGTCCTGCTCAAGTTCTTCATCGATCTCATATAAGAGCGATGACGTCACAATCAATCCAAGGATCTTGGCCCCTCGCGTTTTCTAAGAATTAATCGTAGTGACGAAATAATTTCTCGATTGCGTGACGGCTCTAAGTATAACACGTTTTCTCTCTTTTTTTAATAGGTACCAAAAGAACAGGTATTCGACACAGTAGAACTATTTCATCTTCCCCGTCAGAGATACATTTCTCTCCGATTTCTCGCGTGGTATTTCTTAGGTAACCTTTTTCTTCTCCTGTACTTTGGTCTCCCGTAGTTCTTCTTTTCACCAATTACACATACAGTTGCAACCTCGGTATTACGAACCCCTCCCTTTACATGTCATAACAAACAGTCCGGAATAACGAAGGGAGTTTTTCACACAACCGTGGTTATTGTAAAATATTTGGCAACATACCACTCCTTCCCCTCCCCATAGAATAAACATTTTCCAGTTTCTTGACTCCGTCGTTATATCGAGGTTCAACGTTATGCAGTGTGGTGTGTAATTTTATAAAATAACTAAGATAGTACGCGCGCTCTGATTGGCCGAGAGCAGTGTTTGCATGAGAGTATGTAAACATGGTTGTGCTGTCAAGTTGTTTGGCTTTTCGCGCGCTAATCACGCAAGCACGAATTTGAAAAAGTTTTCGAGTTCAAAACTCGACAAGTTTACTTTATTTACCCATTCCTTCGTCGGCTGAAACATGGAAAATCGTCACAAAGAAGGCGAGTCAATTTTTCTTCGCTTAAGCTGACATTTTAAGCGAGAAAAATCCGTATTTTGCAAAGAATCTTTTTGCAAAACAAGAACTGATTGCGCGTGCAAGACTTCGTGGACAAGATTTTGCGACTGGTAAGAATTTCTGTTTTAATCAGTGCCATATAAAGAGTTTTGCGTTTTTTTCTCAGGAAATTTATTTTATAAAAGCAATAGAAAACTTTTTTCCTGTGTTTGCATAGCCTGATATAAACACTCGAGGCGTTGAGAGAATTCTCGACGGTTATGCAAACCCTCGACTTCGTCTCGGGTTTGCATAACTGTCTCGAATTCTCCCAACCCCTCTCGTGTTTATATCAGGCTATGCAAGCACGGAAAACGTTTTCTGTTGCTTAAATATTGATTGATTACGGAACTGAATTGCATTCTCGTTCCCAGAGCCCCCTGTCCCTCTCAGCCGGCAGGGGCCTCCGCGCGAGGACATAAACTGAATAACTGAGACGTAAACCTTTCTATTCAATAATTCAATTTAATCTTTTTTATTGTCATTTTAGGTTTAACCATCCAGTCAGAAACTCACGACAGCACTGAAGATGCAAACACAGCTCTACAACTTTATAGGAAATACGAAGAGTTAAATACCAAAGGCGAGTTTCGAAAGGTTTTAAGACAGCTTTATGAGGATGGCAGAAAGAGTGGATGGAAAGTGGGGGAGCCGGCTACCACAGAGTGAGGATACTTATTTAAAAACGTGCTCCAAAGTATCGTAAACGTTCGATCGAGGTCACATAATCATCGCCCAAAGTACAAAGAAATGTGGAAACCGTCTCACAAGATCTCATCAAGGATATCTTATTTGTAGAGCTTTGCCTCTCTATCATTACTGAAACGTTTTCCAGCATAGCTTAAAAGAACGACGTAAGTTTCAACATGTTTCAGAGTGCTTAGAAAGATGGATGCCCTTAACACACTTGTACAGCATAACTTTGCCTGTCTTTCTCTTCATCATTAAAAGAACGTTTTCGTAACTCGAACAACACGTACATGTGGTTTTAGAATTTTGCATTGCGGTTACGCGAGCTAAAAGGAACATTCGCGCGTCCGATAAAAAGGTCTGCAATACATGCTAAGTATAAATCAAAATCAACCTCTTTGAGCTGACAACTCGTTAACTAGACTCTGCTTTCTACTTGTAAAAATGTAAAGTGCATGGGAATAAAGGCAATTGTCAATGTTGATAAAGTCTTGGTTTTTACAAGTTCTCCTTCCTTGCCACACAAGGTAGAAATGCCTTGCATGCGTGAAGACCAGTTTTGAAAAAAATAAAATTAAAATTAAAATTTTAAACATCTTTTAGGCACTAATGAAATACTTTATATGTAGCATTTACACAATCAAAACCTTTTTCTGAAAAAATCAGATATGAGATGAAACAGGGATGGGGAGCAGCACCTGAAACCTTTTAGTTGGTCATTTTGACGCTGGTGTCGGACGATCGCACTGCCGCCCGCTAAGCTGGTGGACTCTTTTTTTAGTGCGTGGGTTTTTTTTTAGTAAGAAAACAGCACAGATACACCTCTTTATGAGGTATGTATATGTTTTGCTTCAATTTTATCCTTTGTTTTAAGCTCATTATAATACACTACCATACCCCAAAACAAAGTGAAATAAAGTTTAAACCAAGGAAAACCATAGCAGTGGTTTCTACTCATGACGCTAAATGAAGAAACCACTGCTTGCAGGGTAATTTCTTAGTCCCTTAAGGTGACTCGACCCAGTTTTTTTGGGAGGGTACCATCCTACTTTGAAGCTCTCTGGTATCCCCACCTTTACTTTTATCGTAAGTCTAACACATAGAATGGATAACATATAGATCAATCTACAATATAACATAAAATTTTTGGCGATCGGAGTAAATGTCACGTGGTTATAATGCCACGCCCCTTTGAGGTCTGAGTCGAAAATCTGCTGTTGCAGGCATTTTTTCGTGAAAATCTCTCGGTTACACATAGTGCGCATTAGTGCCTTGCGCTGAACAGAGTTTCACCAAAATCGCAAAGACCCAATTCGAGAAATTCAGCGGTTTCCAAATTTAGGTCATAATTTATGCGAAAATGATAAGCAAACTTTACACGGATTATATCTAATAAACTAAGAGATTCATCTCTTTATTTTGGGCGTCGTTATAACAGATGGGTCCTTGCAAGTCAGCAAAACTCTTTAGGCCCTTGTAAATGCGCGCGATTTCGAGCAAAGCAAACATATATAAATTATAGTTTTCGCTATTTGTTGACGTTTGTCAGCGTTTAAGAGTCCTCACGAAAAAAGCATTTTCTTAAAAATTTGTAGTTTTTTTTCCTTCAAATTTTTTCAGGGCCGCAATTGATTAACTAACTACCCGGACTCTGAATTTCATGGTCATTGAAAAACTGTGACATTATCTTCTATAAGCCCAAACTTGAGTAAACATTGAAGATTTTTAGCGTTTTGGCTGAGTTTGTGCTTTGGGAGTTGTCTATTGTTTCTAGTCTGTCATTATACAGCATTCTTGTTCAGCACGCGTGCAATGACCACGCTTGGCTGACTTCCGAATGCACACCGAGATATTCCCGTCACGAGTTGGTTTAATTATTGGCTTGCATTAAACCTATGAAAAAATGATATTTTTGTAATAGTATGTAGATTTAGCGTGTAGCACTTCTTGATTTGTTTGCAAAGGCACAAGAATTGATTAAAAATTGTGAGTTAAACCTCTATGTATCACGCGATGGCCTGTCTCACTGTACCAAAATTATCATATCTCGGTAAGCATTCGGAAGTCAGCTAAGCGCGGTCATTGCACTCGTGCTGAACAAGAATGCTGTATCATGACAGACTAGAAACAATAGACAACTCCCAAAGCACAAACTCAGCCAAAACGCTAAAAATCTTCAATGTTTACTCAAGTTTGGGCTTATAGAAGGTAATGTCACAGTTTTTCAATGACCATGAAATTCAGAGTCCGGGTAGTTAGTTAATCAATTGTGGCCCTGAAAAAATTTGAAGGAAAAAAAACTACGAATTTTTAAGAAAATGCTTTTTTCGTGAGAAGGACTCTTAAACGCTGACAAACCAGTCAACAAATAGCGAAAACTATAATTTCTATATGTTTGCTTTGCTCAAAATCGCGCGCATTTACAAGGGCCTAAAGCGTTTTGCTGACTTGCAAGGACCCATCTGTTATAACGATGCCCAAAATAAAGAGATGAATCTCTTAGTTTATTAGATATAATCCGTGTAAAGTTTGCTTATCATTTTCGCATAAATTATGACCTAAATTTGGAAACCGCTGAATTTCTCGAATTGGGTCTTTGCGATTTTGGTGAAACTCTGTTCAGCGCAAGGCACTAATGCGCACTATGTGTAACCGAGAGATTTTCACGAAAAAATGCCGGCAACAGCAGATTTTCGACTCAGACCTCAAAGGGCGTGGCATTATAACCACGTGACATTTACTCCGATCGCCAAAAATTTTATGTTATTTTGTAGATTGATCTATAGGTTATCCATTCTATGTGTTAGACTTACGATAAAAGTAAAGGTGGGGATACCAGAGAACTTCAAAGTAGGATGGTACCCCCTCAAAAAAACTGGGTCGAGTCACCTTAAGGCTGGTTTTTACTAGCGACGGATCGGAGTCGGAGTCGTAATCAGAAGCGTCGAGCTTATGATCTGGTGAACACAGCGTTCCGATTCCGCTTACGACTCCGTCGCTTACGTTCGGGAGCGAAAACCAGATTGTCGGAGTCGGAAAAAAAAACGCAGAAGAACCAAACCAATCACAAAGCGTGGGAACGTGCATTTTGATTGGCTTATCCTTCCGCTTCTGCTTCCGACTCCGACAATCTAGTTTTCACCAGATCATAGGCGGAACGTAAGCGACGGAGTCGTAAGCGGAGTCGGAAGAAAATGGAAACGTTCTGATTCTTCTGACTCCGATTTCGTCGCTAGTGAAAACCAGCCTTTAGAGGAATTGTCACGAACAAATTATTTTAGGAACGATCTTTTTAAAAATACTAAAATAAATTGTATTAGAAAGCCTTTCTCATTCAGTTATTACATCTAGATTACCCAGGGAATTTTGAAAGAAAGAATAAGAGTTAAATGCAAAGAGCGAGTTTCGAAAGACGGCAGAAAGAGGACGACAAAAAGAGCGAATGGAAAGGAGAGGAGATAGCCCGCGTAGCTGGTGGGATTTGCGGACGAGTGCCGTGGTTTTTGGCGGCGCTCGCAAAAATCCCTCCCCCTCTGGCTATAGCGGAGAGCACCACAGAGTGAAGATACTTATTTAAAAGCATAGTCCAAAGTAATTTTAAAAGAGAGAATAAGAGTGTTTTCAGGTGAGATTTGAATCGGACGCTTGGGTTGCCTGTGAACGACCACATTTCCCGAAATCCCATGCGGTCATTGTTATCCTAAGAATGCGTGACGCACCGAGCAACGCTGTTTATATAGCTTCTAAGATGAGACACACTAAGAAAGTTTTTGTGCCTCTCAGAAAAATATCATGGCTTATTTTTGTTTTTCCTCTTTTATTATTGCAGTGTTCACTAGGTGAGTGAGTCAATCTGTTTTCAAAGTTCCGTTTTACGGGTTTCACTTCCGAAAATGGCGTCGTACAATTTAAGACTCAATTTCCTGTTCTCTTGCTTTGCAGGACAGCAAAAGGTTCACGTCTTTACAGCAACAGACTTCATGCTTTTTGATACCAACGATCTCCTTTATTTTGAGGTTCTACGGCCGAAAAATATTAGTTACATCTACAAAGTTAGGCCTGCAAAAGACTTCGGTGGCAAATTTGTAAGTAAGCTACAGTAAGTTGCTGTACCGTTACGTTGTAGCTCAAATTTCAAGCCTACAGGCTTGACAGCTGCTACAGCTGAGTACATTAAGCTAGTTTTTATCGAGACAATTTATGTGGATGGTCCAATCCTCGCCCTAAGTATGTATAAGTGAAAATGTTGCATTGATATTTATGTCATGTTTTTCAATTCGTGGTAAAACAGTGGTCCTTAAAAAGTATTACTTCCGGTAAGCCTTAAAGATACAGAAGACCTTGTGAACTTATAATCTAAAATTTTGTAGTTTTTAGCGAAGGAAATAACGTTTATTAATAATGTTAGCTCTACTTGTATCTTGTATTTTGTGCGATTAAATTCAAAATTAGTGCTGACAGGGTTTATAAATAATAAGGTAGTGTACAGATTTTTAAAATGACGTGTCCTTATGGAAATCAGCTAGAGCAGCCATCAATCGAAACGCAGTTTGTTTGATATGTTTAGCGCATTTGAATAACAATGATTTCATGGTGGTAAGTGATAAAGAAAACATAATGAACATAAATCTGTTTTGCATGTTCACCACAGAATTAATACCATTTCACATAGTTACCATTTCATATGGAGAATAATAATGTATAAGAAACCTATTGCAAGGTCGTGGTAATAACTGTTTCAATTTATTATCTTCACCGAAAAACATGTTATTTTGATTATGACAGTTTATTTTTAAGCCTACCCTGCTCCAGAGGTCCATTCTCAAAATACCTAATATGAAATAAACCGTGCTTACAGTTTGACAAGGCTCCCGATTCAGACCTCTGGTCACACAAGCAAGCAACCTCATTTCCATGCAAGAAATCAGTTCAGAATCTGAACTGGGTCGTCGATTGGTTACTCCCACGTCTGCAGGGAATTAACACTGTAACAGTGAACTTGATTGGCTGTATCGAAAAACTTCACCACATGACATTTAAAACTAGTATATTATCTATGGATACAGTGTGAATAAACAATGAATTGAATAGCTTGTATGTTTTGTTTTCCTAATACAGGTCATACTCTAGAGAACTGTATCCTCAAATTTTGTCCAGTTCACATGCATCAATCTACGCATGAATTATGAATAGACATTTAGGGTTAAGTTCCCCTGGGACCACTGAGTTTTTGCAGCAAATTCTTCCCTGTTGCAATAACTCATTGTTGATTTTTCCAGCGTAAGTAAGGTTACAATATTCTGCTGTGGAACCTTGATCTAATGATGTACCAAGGGACTGGTAAAATTTGTTCTTTAAAATGTGATTTGTTATATCGAGGTTGTTATCCAAGTATTTTATGACAAATTTGTTGGTTTTACCAAGGACTTTGTTATATAGACCTTTATTACTTTGAGGTTTCACATAGGTTTAACATAGTGCATAATAATGTTAACATTGTTTTTGTTTTTGTTTTTTTTTTTTCATTAAGGAATTCCAATCAGACACAGTGACAGTTAATCTTGTTGCTGCAGATCCTCCAGATGCATGTTATTCTGTTATTAATGGAGAGGCCTTGCAAAAATCAATAGCCTTGGTTGAAAGAGGGTGAGTGCTTAACTACAGTGTACATATTTCCTAGAATGATTGCTACATCGTTCTTCAAATAGTGCATTTTCTTTGCTCCAGTTTCCTCCACACATTCACACCAAAACCACCCATAACTGTCAGTGTGAAACCATAAAGTTTATATTTATGTCTCTAATGAACCACTTGTGAGGTCATCAATTTTAACAGGCCTCTACCTTGTGATTGGGAAAGAGATCTTGTATTAAAACAATACCCAGATGAGCACAAATTGATTCATTTAACAGGTTGGAGATAAATGCTTGATAATCGTGTGTGCGTGACAGGTAAAAACCAATAATATAATCTCGTCCCACTACCCACCTGACATACTACCCTCCTTTCATGGGGCCTTGGTGTTTTTGTGAAAACTTCTTTCATGGAAATAAAGCTTAGTAAATTCATGCTCCTTATAAGAAAAAAGGGAAATGAAGTGGGGAACGGAGAAAGTGAAAGGTAAAAGTTTAGAGCGGGCAATGTAGTGATGTTCTTTTACATGTATGTACACCTGTAAGACTGTGTGTCATTCAGCTGTGTGGGCCTTTCTTTTCTAACAAATGGTGAAACATTTTTCTTCCTCTCTGTTTAGAGGCTGTTCTTTTGTTTCCAAAGTTAAGACAGTTGAAAATCATGGTGCCATTGCTGTGTTTATAGCTGATAACCACCATGATAATGGGGAAGCCTTAGTAGACATGGTTCATGATGGCACTAAAAGAGATGTGCACATTCCTGCAGGATTCATGCTGGGCTCAGATGGGTGAGTGTTTGGGAGACGTGGTGACTCTTTGAATAGCTAATAGAATAAGTATGATGCTACACTACAAAAGTTATGATCAGCACTGTCTAGGTCAAAAATTGGATATCGGATAAATCTAAGTAGTATTTTTGTTATTAATTTTTTATAAGAATGTTGCAAATGACATGTTGCTAACAATACAATTCAGATGAATCCAATATCCAATTTTTGACCTGTAGAAAGTGCTAATCATAACTTTTGTAGTGTAGCATCAAACCTATTAATAAATACTATTTTAAGCAAAAGCTCAGTCATTTCCTCTTCGCAAAATGTATGCATCTTTCATCACTTTCTCCAACTCCGTCAAAACAGCTGAGCCATTGAACCTTTAGCGGAGTCAATATTATTGGTGTCATTTGTACAGTTACTGTACAGTTGGTTTTGGAATAGAGTAGGAAAAACTGGAGTACCTGGAAAAAACCTCTTGGAGCAAGGGAGACCAGCAACCAATTCAACCCACATATGGCGTCGAAGCTGGGATTTGAACCAGGGCCACATTGGTGAGGGGGACGTAAGGGTTTTGGTGATGCGGTTTTGGTCTATTTTTGGTGCGGTTTGGGGGAATGTTTATTTTAAGTTGTGGTATTGCAGTTTTACAAAACCAAGCGGTTTGCAGTATTCAGAAATTTTCAGGTAATTTCAATGCGGTTTGCGGTTTTCCTATGTCATTGTGTGCAGTGTTTATACCTTTTTCTGTGCGGTTTTGCGGTATTCATACGCCCCTTACCTCATTGGTGGAGGCGAGTACTCTCACCATCGCAAAATTGATGATATGCGAAGGGCAAAAACAGTCCCCAGGTGAACCCTGTACATTTTACCACGGAGAGGTCAAACGATGGTTTCTGCCTCAAATACTGTCTAAGACATCATTGAGTTTTCTGCCAGTCAATGCTCATGTGCCTCACAATATTGGACAACTTTCGGGATGAGCATTTAATGTTCACTTTTATCCCATCCTACCCTAGGTATCACATAAAACGTGGAATTGAGGGAGCTGGGATGCAAGGAGCAGTCATATCAATACCACTGAATGTCACAACCAATCCGAGTCTGTATGCTCGACAGCCTCCTTGGTCAAGCTGGTGACACAAATCAAGAAAATTCGATTTATATATAAAAATTAATTTAGTGGTTACTTTAGAATGGACACTGTAGAAGAGTAGTCACTATTTTTTCTGAGAAGTGTTTTATACAGCCTGGTTTCACAAGAAAAGAAATGAGTGGTAAATTGATTGAGATGCACGTTTGTATTAGGTGGCAGTCTGACTTTTCTGCCATGGAAGATTGTAGTGTTTTTTTTTTTCAAAGTTTCAACCTCGTTCCCAGGGTATCTATTCTTATTACAAAGAGTAGAGATCTGGAGATGAGGTCGGAAAGGTGTTCTTATTGCTGGAGGGCCGGCGTTGCTTGCAAAATCTGTAATGAGAACACTTAGGTATGGAAACTTATCGCTGAATCATAATTCAAAATAGCTTATCTGACTTTAAGCAGAAGTCAAACTAATTTAACGCTTTTTTACTAGCGGCGTATTATTCATAAGTTATTTGATAATTTATATTACACGTATATTATGTCAAAGACTTTGTGAAAGTGTTATGGTCAGGTATTTTCAGAAAATTTGAGATTTTTACAATAAAGTTTTTGTCATTTGGAATTTACTAAAATAGACGGCGTGAGGCAAGTTTTTGTTGTTTAAAGTACATGTAAACCAAACGAAGCTTATTTGTGGGTTTACACCGGTGTTCTCCAATAGGTGTTTCCTTGTGGTTTTCTTACCAAGGAAAACGTTTTTAATGAAGTTATTCCATTTACATGAGCAAGGATAACTTGTTCGTTTAAGTGAGGCTTAACTCGAGAAATTGTTAAGAACAACTCTGAATTTAACGTACTCGTTGGCGATCGTGTTATTCCATAGAGCAGATCCTCTGTACCTAATTGAAAGCTGGATAAATTGCGAGTTAAAGCGGGGCATAACAGCATTGCCTTATGTCTTGACGGTTATCTTGATGTCGTCCTATTGAAAATGCTATTGTAAATATGCAGGTATAAAAGTGATTGGATATTCTTAATGTAATATAAGGCTTGTGAAGTATTTTTACACTTACATAGTAATGTTCAGAACCGGGTCTGTATGCGAAGTGTTCGGAAGTGCCTTGTTTAACTGTGCTCATTTTGGTTGACGTCGTCTCCAAGTTGCAACAAATTGTTAGCCTGCATAATAGGTGCTTAATGAGCCAAGCGAGGCAAACGCGGCATTTTGCCCGAAGCGTCAGCGTACATGAAAAGCTCTACTGACAGGAAACAAGAGTTGTCCTAGTATAGAGCCCTGTGGGATGAAACTGGTATGACTTCCAATGTAGTTCCATTGACGACCGTGAACTGGTGTCTTTCACTTAGGTAACTTTTTTTACCTAGTCTGGAAACGAACCAGAGATGCCAGAAGGTTGATGCAGTTTCATGACGAGGATTTCATGACTAACGCTACCGAATTCCCTTTTAAAATCAATGAAGCCTCCGGCAACAACCTTGCCACCATCTTCCGCCTTCCTCTAAACTTCGGTTATACGTATGACAGGTAATTCGGTTAAATATCCAGGACGTTACATCCATTGTCTATTGGAGGCAACGCTGTTCTGCTTGATTTTTTTTTTTATCAAGCTGTCGTTTGCCTCAGATTCAAGTATTTTGCTTTTGATGCCGAGTATAAAAGGGAAACAAGTCGTTAGGTTTCCGGGTGATTCGTAATCCTTCTTGTATGTAAGAGTAAGCCTAGCCGTTTTCCAAACAGAGTATACAGTTTCACTAGCAATGCCGTATTGAAGCCGGTGCTATCGCTTTGCCACAAGTATTAAGATCGTGGATGGATGTTTTGAGGCACCATTCGACGTTTTTTTTACTTGGACATTACCTATCTTACGCATCACTGAAGTTTCGGAGAGAGAAAACACAGACAGTAGAGGAACCCCTACCAGTAATCAGGCTCTTTGGGACCACGTGGTTGACTGACAGGAAGGGGAAGTAGATTGTCCTGGTTTCAGTCCGATGGTAACAAAGTAAGTGTTCATTAACGTGCCTCATCTTCGTCCTGTAGTTCGAGAGCATTTATCGGATAAAGTACCGTCACTCCTTATTAAGGGTCCGATGGTCTTTTGTACTTTCGGGTTAGTTGTCCTGTTGACCTAATTCTAGTAGGAACTGGAATTTTTCGTCTCATTTGGCTTCTGGGAAAAATGTGGGCCTTTGCACTTCGACTTGTCGCGTCATTACGAGCCCAATATAGTTCGAACACATACCTCGGCAGTTTAACACAAGTCAGGAATTATGGTCCTGCTTAAGGTGTCACGGAACGCTTGCCACCCTAACTGCTTGCTGTTAATTACAACTGAAAAGAAACTTTTAAAAAATACCAAAAGGGCACATACCCAAAAACGGGCATCGTGCAGTGTGATTTCTTTCTGAAAATTCATATACACTCTTTTTTTCTATAAGAATATATTTAATAAGAATATCGAGTGAAATTTGCAAAATTTTAAGAATGTTTTAAGAATAAAGCCAAGGCTGACTTTTCGAAAAGGATGATTATTTTGAGTGATGAAAAGCTAATAAATATCTTTGTAACGTAACCGTATCAAATTATTGCTCCCTCCCACGTCAAAACTACCCAACAAAATGAAGAAACCTGCATTGATTATAGCCAAACGTTCAGTGCTAACGACAGTTTGATGAACGGTACATGAAATACATATCTAAAGTATACAGCAAAAACAAAAAATGAACAAACCCCCAAAAAGATATGACAAATTCTTTCCTTTTCAATTATAATTCAAGAATAATACATGAGTAATAATAATAAAAATATGAACAAACCGCAAAAAGGATATGATAAATTCTTTCTTTTTCAATTATAGTTCAAGAATAATACAAGAATATTGCAGGTTAAATTCGGCAGAAAAATAAGAACATTCAGCCTGGCCCGAAAAACCAACATTCTTACATTTAAAAAAAAAGAGTGTATGCACCGTGTGCACTACATGCATGCCAGTACGCAATACACTGCCCCAGTATATGGCAGAGTTCATGGGTTCGAAACCTTTTCAAGCACGTATTTTTCTTTCTTTCTCTTTCTTTTTCTTTGTTTGTTTGTTTGTCTTTTTTATTTTGTTTTTGTTTTTTTTGTTTTTTGGGGGTGTTTTTTCTGTTCTTTTTTTTTTCCTTCCTTTTTTTCCGCCTTTCGTTGTCTTAGTACTGGCAGAGGACTGGTACCCATGCTCAGTTTTCCAAAGAATGCTGGGATAGTAAAACTGCTCATGCCCAGTGAAACCGGGAGACGGCCAAGATCCTCGATGCTTTCTAGTGCTGGAAATGGCTAGAAAATTGCCTTAAATTTTAGCTGTTTTTGGGACTTAAACCAGTGCATAGAGATACGATAAACCATTTGTCCAATGTTCTTTGCTATTGTGGCCATATTTTGCGTTTTCCGGCCATTCCATCAGCGCAAATTTGACTCGACAGACAGAGCAAGATTAAATCAGGGAAGTTGCTATGTCTCGGCATGAGGGTAAGAAGTAAGCTTACTTTCTTTAAAAAATAGATATTTCCTATTCGAGGTTAACTCAGTCCATAATATCTTGTGCTTATTTCAAGGCTTAAGCCCACTCAGCTGTTTTTACTTTCGTCCAACGCTGGCAATTCTCATGTTTTGGCTGGTGTTGTTTTCAGTTCCGTTTCTTTACATTTATTAGATGTAGGCTCAACTTGAAAGTGAATGCATTGATTGTAGGGAAAGTTCCCATAATAATATTTGTCTTACATCTTCCTGTTTAACGTATGGTAGATGTGTTATCCTCCAGTGGAAATTTAAACAACTGATTATCGATGTCGATTTTAAAGTTTAAGTTGATTTAGTCCAGTAATTAGTCGTTGTACTTTTAGGAGTGAGTTAGAACCAACATACATTTACGTGAACCATAACCACACAATTCTTATATAATTGGATTGCACGTAGCGACTTAAAGATGTGACTGTTGACTAATTTTGGGATCTCTTTAATTGTAATTGGGAGAACAAACTGCATGCAAATCATCCTATTTATTAAATTAATTATAATACACTGTACAACTTTGATTCACTGATTTGTGCTGCAGTTTGTTTATGATGCCCTGGGGCTTACTACCTTTGTTGCATAGACATTGCATTCGAGCATGCCTTTCTGTGAAATAAGGGAGAGGTTTAGTTACTCAGGTTAGGGTTATGTTCAGCGTAGCAAGGACAGGAAGGTGCAAATTAGGCATTGTTACATAATTTGGTGAAAAGTGAAAAGTTGTTGAAGAGTGTCAAATGTTCTTTCGATGAGTCTTGATAAAGTGCACTGAAAAATTAATAGTGTAGTTGCTGGAAATGAGAAATAGCTGGTGACCTGAAACAATAATTGCTCTGAAAAGTGAAAGCAGTCATCCATGTCGGTATTGGTTTGTCTGCCAGTACCCGTGCAGATTAAGCCACCACTTCTTTCCAGTAGTCATATTCATGATATTTTCTGATGGTGCAATTTCACACAACTGTTTATCGCAGAATTCATAAGAATTCTCATTCATTAAAAGAATTGCTTGATCTGGACATTCAATTTTTGGGAATTATGTTCTCTCTTTTTTGACAAATATCAGAAAAAACGTTTTGTCACTTTGCTAAAACTTATCTCAGGTAAATTTATAGCTACAAAACATGAATATTAGACTAAAGGAAAGATTGTGCAAAAGATAGTTTTATTGCACTTTTAAGGTTTTAACGATACACTCATAAGAAAATAACAAAATTTCCATCAAGCCGAGCATGGATTGAAAAAAGACATCTTTTATAAATGGAACAATGATATATATTTCTCTTTCCAGTGATTAAAAACAGTGCCTTGTTAAAGCCTAACTCGTTTGCTTCCTAAAGTATGGGTCATTGAACATATGATAACATTACTGAGGAATAAAATTATTAAAGAAAGCTTATACTGCACTGAAAACAGTTTGGATGCTTAAAAAATTTCTGATGGTTTTATTTTTAGACAATTAGTTTTTTTTGTCTAAAATCGAAATTGTCCAAATTTTTTTTGGCAGATTATGTTGTTACATTTTGCTTTTAACAGAACTGAAATGTTTTTGTTCTTTGCTGAATATTCTCTAAAGAAATTGCATAGCTTTCCCCATAATACATCTTTTTCCATAAAATGTCACCTCTTAAAAAAATTCTGCCTGAATAGTCAATAGTTATTTCACCCCATCAGAAAGTCTGTTAAGTTAAACTAAAGGTATTATAAATTTTTATGACATGAATGAGGATCATTATGTGCACTACTTCAGTAGGGGGATAAAATTTCAAAACATTGCATTTCAATAACAGCCCTATAAAAATGAACCAGCAGCTGGGAATTTTACTGCTTCTATTGGAAATATTCCTTCCTACACAGCACTTAAAGTCTGAAAATTTTACATAAAAACCACACAAGCCTTTACTTCATGTGTTTGTCTGTATGTAAAGGATTACAAAATGCACCAACCTTGCCTAATCAAAAAAACATTGCATTTCCTAGTGTGGGACAATGTTAGTACATATACTGTTCGTGTTTTGATTTAAAATGCCCTGAGCATTTAAAATAAGGATATGAACATACATTACAGTATGTTGCCCAGTATCCGGACGGTACCAGTATCCGGACACTTGAAACAAAAACTCAATTTTTGAGGCGCCCTTTTCAGTTCTCCGTAAACGAAGTATTTCGAATGAAAGCTGAACATTTCAGCTTTAAGATGAAAGTTTTGGCGATTTGAAAGCTTCCGAAACAGTTGCAGAGGACGCCGTTCTGTTCAAGTGAGTAAACTTTTGGTGGCTAATATTTACGCTGTTTACTGTGCAGTAAAATTAGTGCTGCTCAGAAAAGGGAGGGTAATGTGTGATATTTTCAAAGAAACTGTTTTATTTTTAAAGTGAAGATACTTAAGGAAGTCAGGTTTTCAGAAAGTTTATTAATTCTTGAAATTCTATTTGTTTGGAATAACGGAGGCCAGAAACATTCACTAACTATTGATGTCAGGTGCCCAGTATCCGGACAGTTTTTATTTGCTGTACAGAATCGATGAATTAGCTGTGTACATTATCCGGTTAAGATTTATTTCATATCAGTAACTATAATTAAAGCTTAGGATATATGATATAGTCATAAAATGTGATTCTACTCAACTCCATATGGAAATTTTCTTCACTCATTCCGGAGGCGCCTTGATTTCGTGTGCACGGCTTGTTTCGCGTGACTGCATTTTCTATATATAACCGAAAGTGTCTGAGTTGAACCTCGAATTCTCATACTTTCCCCAGTTGTGACTGCTAGAATGGGGTTGCAATGGTCTGAAAAATGTCACAAAGGGATTGAGAGATGTGAAAGAAGGAGGAATTAGTGCTATAAAAGCAGGCTTATTGTTGGGACTGAGCATGAAGAAATCAACACTGCAGGTCAGACTAAAAGGGAGAGTGACCTTTGACCGTCGGATTGAGGTCCCTTCCCCAAGCTTTTTTTTTTAAATAAAAAAATGAAGAAATGCCTTCCTTAAACCAGTCAAAAAGTTCCTAGTAAAGGAAGTGAGAATTATACCATTTTTAAAACAGCCGCTCGCGTTCCCCACCATACCCCAGTCATTTGTTATATTTTATTTCACGATGCTAGGTTATATATTTGGAATCGATTGCCAGACTACTTTGCAAGTGAAAGAGAAGCTTATAAGTCGCTTTCCTGTCGAAATTTATGTACAATTACTTTGTTATTGTTGTGTCCGGATACTGGGCCAGCTGTCCGGAAACTGGGCAACATAGGAGCTCTGCAAGAATATTAATTTCGCAATGGAAACAAAGGCAAAAAAGTTAAACTGTCTTTCGTCATATTAAGGACTAAATAGATTTTCTCTGGGCCAAATTTTAGAGCTTTTGCGTTTAACAAAGGGAAGTTATTGCAATCTTAAACTGACGTGTCCGGATACTGGGCAACATACTGTACTGTAGGCTTTTCCACAGACCAACTTGTGTTGTGCGAAGCTGATAAATGCGCAAGATCATTACACCCTGTGCCGCTATGTTGTGATATGTATTCATTGGGCATACACTGTTCAATGTATTTGTGAAGGTTCTCATTAATTATAAGTTTTAAAGATGGCAGCATGATAATGGAGTGCTGTAGGTAATTTCAGGCTTTCATTCCCTCAATTTGCCCTGCCCTTTCTCTCCCAGAAGAAAACAGTTCTAAACTCTAAGTATCTGGCTTTTTAGTTGTTTGATGGCATACAGTAAGAACCCTGTTAGTGTTTTACTGTTATTCATTAAAATAATGAAAAGGGACTTTGCACAGGCTGCACTAATTGCCATTTGCATTGAGCATTTTCTTTTTGTTTTCATTCAACATACAGGTGTTAGCTGTGACTCATGTAGTAAAGCAAATTTCCGTGGTAAACGATTTAAATGTTTGATATGCTATGACTATGATCTCTGTTCGACATGCTATGAAAATGGAGCCACAACGACAAGACACACAGCAGATCATCCCATGCAGTGTATTCTAACCAGAACTGATTTTGGTAAGTGTTGCATCAGGAAGCTCTACTCAGAATGAGTTGTTTAATAATTAGCTTAAACAATGGAAAAATGACTCTAACATGGTCCCTAGCTGTACTTTGTAAAAACAATAGGATGCCATGACAGTGACGGCAATGAGAATGTCAAAAAAGCAATTAGTTGAATAGGCAAAACAACAATTCTGCACGTGCATCATACTTTTTCGTCCATTTCTTCGCAGTCACTGCTCGACCATGACTTGAAAATGCCTAATTTCACGTTTTATGGAGGACGTAAACAAGCGACGGCAAAATTTTGTTTCTCTTTCTGAACTTGAATATAGTTCTAAGGAATTCGTCTCAAAAAGAGTAATTGTGACACAGATTGAAAGAACGCAAATTCTCTTTTTAAATGACGTTTTCGTGGCCATCGCCGTCGTGGTATCTTAAACTCCCTATTAGCAGGTTTCATCTCAAAGGCCAATGAAACTAGAGGTTTCTGAGAGGTTGGCTGCTCGGCCACTTATTAGAAGACATTTGCCAACTCACTAAAACCTGAATTACCCTTACTAGCGTGGACTGCAGTAAATTAACAACTTACACCAAAAACAACAACTTTATTATTTATCGAGTTGTGTTTACAATTAGGGAAAATTAATATCCTAAATGAGATATTAAACCTTTCATTTTTGCCACAACCCACAAATATATAAAATATTTATATATTTTACCAGGGTAGGAAACTTTCTTTTCAATTCACTTGTCTCTTTGTAATGTGTATTTTTCTTGTCCGGACTACAAAACTACTTGTCCCAAAAAACTGGCAAAAGCAGGGTTTAAAACATTCTCTTTTTATTTACGCCATGTCCCAGTTTACTGAAAAGCTAAATAGTCAATAAAAACATTTTACTCAACAAATTGAATTAAAAGTTTATTCTTTTGATAAATGTACATCTGTGGAGTAGCGCATTTTGTTTGTTTCTTGTTCATAACAAGCCCAGTCGAATATTCTTTCATCCTAGCCGACTGAAATTTTCTTGTGCGCTTGATCTCATAATTCTTTTTGTTACCCTCGATCTTTTTCTTGTTGGAAGGAACATCCTCACCAGTACTGTTATTCTTCAGTGCTAGTGCGGTGATCTTTTAAAAAAATTTAAAAATTTTGATTGAGACAATGCCGATACGCTCCACTAACTGCACTAGCAAACAAGTGATTCAGGTCGCTGATGATTGCTGACAAGCAAGTGTGATTGATGTGCATGCAATTATGCTGTACAGCGGGGGTTGCACGGAAATCAGTGGCAACGCTCCGCACAAAGAAATCAATCACACACAACTTACACAAAAGAAAGTTTATATTCAAGGCACTTAGTTATAAAATACAGGACTAAATAATAATAGTTTTTATCCAAAGTCAGGCAACGTCAGAGCTCTACAACTTACTTGCCCAAGCAGACAACTTGGATCATCTTTTTCCTTGTCCAAATGGAAAAGTTACCCATCTCGGACGTTCAGACGGGCCTTGTTTACTTTTTTATCAATTTATATCAGGCCTAGAATCAGTTATAAGACAATATGTCCATAAAGCACATGAATAAATGATTAATTAAATGCATATAAAATACAAGAAAAAATTAACAGTTTGCTAGTTGAAGCACACACATATTTAACTAGGTTAATTACCAGGTAGTAATTATGACAGGAAGATATGATCATGGACTATGCAGTCTTTGAACAAGAGTTGCTAATTGTTAAATTGAGGTGCCCACAAAATAAAAGGCTTACATATACATGTGCTTTCATCAATGATGTATACTAAGTCTTATGCTTAGGCGACACTACGTGTACAGTACCGCTCAAAAGTGAGTTACCATCCTCTCACGAGATGCAAATCACAACGCGCGCTACGTGACACATCGCATGCTATGTGATTCTTGTCACGTGCTACACAATTCCTGTAGAGCACTATTGATTCTCGTAGCCCGCAATGGCCTAAAAACTGTAAGTATAATTGCCAAAATTCTTGAGCGATTTCAATAATCAGTGGTAAAGTTTTACCGCGACCAACACACGAACAGATTCTAACCTCTAAAATCTTTCCACATGAACTGATCCAGCATTGCATCTCTTATTTCTTGGGTATTGTCTAGTCCAGTGTCAGCCTGATGGTGTCAATGTATGTAGTTATTGGACTACCTTGATTTGGGTGACTATACCATAAATGTAACCAGTCTATCATTAATTTTAGGTTTGACAACATAGATATCCTTTGCATATGTTATGGATATGAGCTGTAAAGAGCTACATGTACTTGGAATTAACCCATTCGCTCCTGGAGATTTTGCCGAAAAACGCGTTTTGAAGCTAGTCGAGTGGTTTTCTGGTCGCTGTCGTGCTATAAAGGGCTAAAACTTACCACAAACCGGTTTACAGGTCGTACACTTGGCGACCTTCTGATCCAGATGCAAAACATCAGCTTGCGAAGTTCGGGCATGTGCAGAAAGCAAAATTTCGAGATAGTTTTTGGTTTTAAAAGTGACACAGCAGTCTTGACTTTTACTTTTCACTTTTTCTCCTCCCTTCTTTTTTCGCTTTTCTTGCCTCATTTTTTTTTTCTCTTGCTGGGCATTTAGTAGGTTTCATTTTGGTGGGAAGAGTTTTTAGGAAAGCTTTTAGGATCGTAGGATTAGGTGAAAGGAAAGGTAGGTGGGCAATGGAACAAGATTTTCATGGAGATTTTCAGGTCAATGTCATGTGGTTTTTTGCTTCTTTCTCCGGTGTCCTTGACTGAATTGTGCTCATTCTGGTATGGTTTGAAAGATCTCTTCACTCTACACAAGTTAGCGAAGAGAGTTGTCCTTGACCGTTAAAACTGATGACATCACAAAGGGTAGAAAGGACCTGAATCCGCACGGGCGGTTACGGGCGGTTCAGGGGCGAATGGGTTAAGGAAGTTTTGGGTGCAAAAGATTATTTTATATCTACATGTAGATCTACAGATGAATGTACTTATTGTACTGTTTGTTTTTTTGCTTTCTCCATGTAATCATTTTTCTTTTTTTTTTGCCCAAAATTGGCCCACCTTGTGACAATAATGATACCAAGTAAGTAATTGTGCAGTTGTTAGAAGAAAACAGTTGTCAAAAATAATAATTGTGGTTTGTTCAACAGAACTTTATTACGGAGGTGAAGCATTTACAGCAGACCAGCCTCAAGCTTTTACTTGCCCCTATTGTGGAAAAATGGGGTTTACAGAATCAGCATTGCAGGAACACGTAACATCGGAACACAGTGATGCTTCCATTGAAGTTGTGAGTGTTTTATGAAGTTCAAAAGTAAAATTTATCTCTGTATTTTTAAGGAATGTACAATTTTATGCTGTTTGGAAAGAAAGTACAGGGTGCTGGAAAGTAATATAGAGGTACATGATTATACTGGGTCCAAGTCACCCTCTGTTCTGGTCTGTACCTGATTTTGTCCCTTGAAGTCCCAGGCTCAACACCTAAGCTGCACTCTAAAATAACTAACTGGTTCATCTCCTGCAAGGTGTCACTATTAACACTTCCACCTCTCAGTCATAGTGCTTGTACAGTGATTTTGTCACATATAATTATGGCGAGTCCTGGGACTCATATTGTGAAAAATCATGAGTCCCAGTTAAAAAAACAACCAAGTCCTAAAATAATTGAAAATGCTCGGGCCATGTAACTAGACAGTACTGTTAATCTGACAATTCAGGGTACACCTAACCTCTTTTCAAGGGAGGTGTCCCTTGAAAAGAGGTGTCCCTCAAATGGAGGTGTCCCCTGAATAGAGGTGTCCCCTGAATGGAGGTTGGGCTGAGGTTTGTTAATTATTAATGAACAAATATAATATTTTTATTAGAGCTAAAAAAGGCGACTGTTCTTCCAGGCCATGGATTCTGCTGCAATCATTATTTAAGCCGCGTAATAATGACTGTATAGAAAATCATGATTAACTTATCTCTACGATGTTGTGTGTTGAATTCCCACAAGTGGAGTACTGTACATCTATTTAAGTGAGTTAATTCATTTTTTGAAAGCTCTCGCCATTGTGACTAGCAAACACTTAAGAACTTATCAATAATTTTTGTGGTCAGTCACTTTTTGATTGCTTCATGTTAGGTGTACCCTGAATGGAGGTTAAACCAAGGTTTTGGGACCCAGAAAAGCAAATAAGTAAATGAATGATGAGAATAGTTAATTTCATAAACACGCTCTGCTGGATTACAAAACCTTTCATGTGTTTAAAAAAACTGGACGCTCAGTTGTTGCCTTGTTTTCATATGTAGGTTTGTCCAGTGTGCGCAGCCCTACCAGGTGGAGACCCAAATCATGTGACAGATGACTTTGCTGCTCATTTGACGTTAGAGCACAGGGCACCCAGTAGAGATATACTAATATCCTTTACATTTTTAATAACGTGGTGTAGGCAGTCGTTTTTGTATCGCTGTATTAGAGCATTTAAAACAAACGTTAGCAGGTATGTTTCAATGATCATCACCGCCACGTGTTTACATGTACACAAGCATTATTTTTTTCAGAAGCATGGGATTATATGCTCCTGTTTTTTAAAAAATCATGGATCTTCAAGTGAAGCGTGGTAAAGAATTGTAGTGGCGCCTTAAACCATCCATTACCATTCGACAGAAAATCCCACGCATAAACATGTAAAATCTGATTTTAACCTTGTGGGAGAAGGACCCACATCAAAGTATATCCAAATCAACTGGAAAGTCTAAAAAGGGGATAGAAAATGCGTTGCCTCAAACAATATTGTACCTCATATTTTTCAAACTTCCCAAACGAAAGAGCGTGAACTATTTGACTTTCCAACCATTTTTTAGGTTTTCCCATGTAAATGATAAGGACCCTGAATTCTTGACATGGTCCTCTGTGTTTTTTCAGGGATAATTTACGATACCTGGTTCGGGGGAATTTACTAGAGTGCATGTTGTGCAGAAGTGGTAGGCGCAATTAGGCCATATTTTTTTCTTACTTAATAGTACAGTCCTGCGCAGTGGAAATAGGCAGCACCAAGGGGACTCATACTTGCAAGGTGCTTTCCCTATAATCGTTTGATCTGTGTATATTGCATTGTTCTTTAACTGACTTACTACGATGAACCAGGAGCGGCGCGGCATGTGAGACGTTTATTTCATCCGGCAGTTGGCGGAAGTCGGCCCAGACCTCCTCGACCACGAGCAGCCAATATGCATTTCGGAGGATCTGGGGGTAGCGGTCTTGGGTCGTCTTCATCCTCCTCCTCCGCGTCCGGCCGTGAGAGCATGGACCCTATAGCGGAGCTTCTGTCCCAACTGTCGGGTGTGCGTCGAGCAGCACAGCAATCCCAGCCTCCCATGCAGTCGCAGCTTCAATTGCTGCAACAGCAGTTGCAACTGGAAAGACAGCAAGTGCAACAGACAAGGGAACGACTGGAAAGACTTCCAGCGCGGCGGCCGATGGCAGCTGCAGCAGCAGCAGCAGCAGCTAGCGGTAGTGTACCAACCACATCAACAGCTAGTGCTCAAGAAAGCAGCAGCTCAGCCTCTTCGTCTTTTCTCCTTGCAAGGTCGGTACATATAAAAACAGAACACTTTAAACATCAACTGACTTCATGAGATGAACGAGTAAGGTTTTACGTCGCAAGGCAAACGTAGCCTTGGCTTATTAAACCATCATAACTAGTCTGTTGGTCGATACACCCGATACATGTAGATACTTTCCTCGGCGGCCTTTTTAATTTAAGCGGTCGTACCTTATGAGTTTCATACATAGGTCGTTATTTTGAGGGACAAGAGGTGCTTGGCTTGCTTGCTATGAAATTACACAGTTAAGATTAATATAAGTGAGGCCACACGAAAAATTTTGTGTTTACCTAAAATTCGTTTGGTTTGTTCTAATGTAGCGAAACGTCGATCCAGAAGAGTTTTGTTCAGTGTTCTAAATTTATTGATTACTTTATTACTTTATTGTATTAAAATAACCAAACATACGCCCCTTTCATAAACTCGGTAGGCGAATTGCTACTTTTACTGTTATTTGTTTTAGGGCTAATGAACCCTCGCTCTCAGAGTCCGAACAAGAAATCCTCGAACGCGAGCGTGCGGACAGAAGTCTGTTTGTACAGGATCTTATATTATCCACACTCGGATCAGCCGCATTTAGGCGAAGACCACGCCCAATCCCCGACTCAACAGAACCTTCGGAGGAGTTTGCAAGCCTAACGATACAGGGTTGCACGGCAAATGATGCCGCACGTGGGGCGGCAGAATCACAAGACTCAAAAGTTGTCGAACAGGACGTTACTGTTGAAGATATGGAGTTTATATCATTGGAAACAGAAGAAGACAAAGATTCCTAGCGTATGCAGGATCTTCACGTAGACAAATTAAATTTTAGCCTCTGTGTAACCCGCTCAGAACTGGTTTTGCAGTGACTTTAACGCCACCCGTTCACTTGCCGTCGTTTTAGATCGTTGTGCCCGCGCGCGATCTTATGAAAAGGATGGTACTATAGGGCAGGAAAGTACATCCTGTTGTTGTTTTCAGAAAGGACCATCTTATAAATGTGTTGACCTGATATTGTCATTAAAACACCGGCACGCTTGTCAGTTCGCCCAAGCGAAATTTCCCAATTGTCAACTTCGCCCAAATTGATTAAGAATCGCCCATTCGTAAATATAGGTGTGAAAAGTAGCTCCAAATACAAACTAACGTAATACTAAATACGTGGCTGTATATACCGTCCGGTTTTCCAATGTGAGCGAGTGGACCTCAATTTGGGCCAATTTGACTTTGGTGAATTTTCTTTGAGCAAATTGATTGGCAACCAAGCCTAGAATCAATTTATCCGTGACGAAATGCCGCGCCATGAAAGAGAATAACCATAATAGTGCGCATTTTGTAGTTGGAGAGATATTAAAGTAGGTAGGGTTGGAAAAATAAATTTTAATGAACTAGTATGCCAAACTACTTCACATATTTAGCTTTTGGGGTGGGCGGTCGTTTTGGATATCCAGTCGTTTCTGGTTCAGATCCCGTCGGGACAAGTACGAGTACGAGATTTTCTCAGTGGTAATAGGTAGCGCTTGCTCGTGAACCAGCGTCATTTTGGCGGGAAAATGTGGTAGCCGTCGTCACTCTACTACGAGTTTCAGCGAGAATGTCGAAGTGGGGAAAACAAGTTATCAAATGTTAAAAGTTTTAGAGCGGTTTTCACTTGACTGTCGAAAGTAATTGGTTTGGGTTTTGGTTTTGGTTTTACTACGCCCTTTGGTTGGCTAGTGTATTTACTTTGGTTTTGGTTTTACGACAGTCGAGTGAAAACCGCTCTATCATTTTGCGATCTGGAGAGGGTGTAACCTCCTTCACTAAAGGTAACAGTGCTAACTTTTCTATTAAAAAATTGTGTAATGAAGCTTTCCGGGGAGTCTTTGTTTTTAGAATACGCGAGAAAACTTTAAGTCAAATCTCGTACTTGTAGTCGTCCTCGTGCTTGAATCTAAAGATCTCTAATTACTCTACATCGTAGCCCACCAGTGAAAAAAAAAAAAAACGAAAAAACCTGACTTTTAATATAGGGGAGACAATTACTGATAAACCAGTCACTGTTTTCATTGTGGCCCACAAGGTTAAGAATCCTAACTGGCCAGAGGCAAACCAGTTGGCTATTTGAACTCTCTGATCTGAACTACCGAGAACAAATCCAGCTAATTAAAACAGGGCGTGAACTTGGTACTTCCCGATTACAAGTTAGCGCTCAACCACGCTGCCTGCCCACGTATTTCTTGAAATGATAAATATTTCCCCTTTATTTATTACCGACCTTTAATGTTTACCATCTTAGTGTCGCATATGAACCAATGTCCTAAACCTCCATGAAACATTCCGTACTCGATCGGTTACAGGAGATCACATGAGTTTCTACCTCGTAAGGAATCCACTCTAGTATACAGTATAATGCTCGTTGTAAAAGATAAACCCTGTGATTGACTCTCTTCCTACCCAGAAAGATACATGTAGTATTGAGACCTCCTCGGCCTTCTTCATACTACCATATGAGCATGTTATTTTCAATCTGCAATTTAGCTGGAAATCTGCGACAAAAAGGGCCAAGTGTGTAGCGAAAGGTTCTCAAGCGCATGCAAGAGAAGCTTTCTTCACATAAAATTTGTCCTTAGGACTCCTTAGGGTCCGCGTTCGAGAATCGCTGGCGAGGTACGATGTCTCAGCAGCTAATAGCTATACAAGTAGGCATAAGTGAGTGGATTAGACTCTAAAACACAAAAAAACACATAAAACACACAAAAATTTGTCCTTAGGGCCCGCGTTCGAAAATCGCTGGCGAGGTACGATGTCTCAGCAGCTAATAGCTATACAAGTAGGCATAAGTGAGTGGATTAGACTCTAGTTTACGTTACCCTCATTAGTAGGGTCTGCTCTTTGTTACATAGCCTGCGAGCAAGTTCTCCATTTGGGGGATATCGTGAAAAGTGGACGCTCGTCTCGCCTCGCTCGCCCAAATGGGAAAGTTTGCTCGCAGGCTATTTTTCACAAGGTGATTGCCCCCCCTAACCCTAACCCTAACCCTACCCCCCCCCCCCGAGTACAACTTGTTTTTTTAAAGAAATTATTGAAATCTTATTCACATCTGCCTCTCTCTCCTAAGTTGTCCTTCTACTCAGCAGTTGGTCCCGAATCTTATTCAGATTTTTGCTCATAGTCCGGCGGCTTAGCTAGAAAATCATGCGATTTTTGATACAAGCGCCAAACTTTGTAGGAATATTTACGTTCCCAGGCTGGTGATTTCCTGATATAGTGCCAAGCTTTATTTTTCAATTTCAGCTAGTTAGCAGCGAATGAAATTTTCACACCCGAGAACCCCGCGAAGTTATTTTTCTTGCTCTTTTTCTAGATTTAAAGTGGAAATAACGAATTTTTCCTATTTTCTCGTCCGAATCTACCCGTCATGCAATGACGTTTCCCGAAAAAAATTTTTGATTCCGACGAAAAGCGATTTTTTTAATGATTTTTTCAAGTCTTCGAAATTTGCTGCCATTTTGTTCCACCACTGCGCATTAGTCTCCTCTCGCCGTGACGTAGCTTCAAGAACTCTTATTCCTCTCAAGCCAAGTGATTTGGTTGTATCTTTCTCGATCGTGAAAAATGTACCTTTGAAAATGCGTAAGAGATATGTCGCAGCACGTTGCAAAAGGTAGCGGACTCTAAGAAGAATATTTCGATGCATAAGATTCCATTCTTTGCCGAGGAATGCCCAATAAAGAAGAAAAGAAGAAAGAGGTGGATCAATTTCGTGTTGGAGAGGAGAAAGATGTGGGTACCGTGGGAAGACGTTTTATTTCAAAATACATGTAGAGGTACAAAAATATACACATGTTTAATTTTGGATGCGAATTGTTATTGTTATTTTCCTCTTTTCATATATAAATGAAGGCCATACTTTGGAATTTATGTTCACATGCCTTTTCTCTCTTTTCTCTTGGTTGAGTTGGTTCGGATGGTAAGAGTTTGTGCTATCTCATTGTAAATATGCATGCGACTCGGTTTAGCTATAAAAAAACTATTCTAGTCTCATAACAGAGAAAACTGTCGGTTTAAAAAAAAATAAGTAAGAAATAGGTTAATTTGAAGACGAAGGAAACAGGTCGCTACCTCAAGCAACTGACTGGTTTCAATGTGTTATTTGCCAGAAGGAATGAAAATCCTCAGTGTCCTGTTAACTGGAAACGGCACTACTCTTGCATTTGCTGGATACCTTATTCTTGAACAAGACTTAACTTCATTTTTATGAGCAGTTGACTGCAGGGGAGATGGAATTCAGCTTCCACATTATCAAGTCGTTTGCCATGTGGCAAAAGTCTCGTCGCGATGCGTTCAACAGGACCGTGAAACCGGATTGCATGATGTCATAAGAAACATTTCCTGTAACTAATCTACAGCATCAAACGTACACTGTCAAGAATGCGTCTGTTTGCACGGAGGAGAAGCAGACATTAAAATGACAGTCCATGTAGCTGATGCAGTAGAAAATGTTCACTAGTCAACCATGACTCGAAATTAAGCGTATTTTTCCACTATCTTGGAGCCTGACACAGGCTTCTTTATACTTCAAGGAATTTTGAGTGTCTTATGGGACAGGAAATATCCTACCCACACTCTTCTTTCCAATTAAAAGCCTTTGGTCCATCTAACTCGACATTTCTCCTTGCGTTCCATGCCTTAACAGTGTGTGATACAGCTTCCTTCTCCGCTGGTCATAGAATTGCCATTAAAAGGAAGAATTGTTATTATTAAAATAATGAAGAAAAATAAGGGTCACCGGTAGAGCTGCAGATAGTGCGCACCACCTGCATTTCTTGCGAATTTTGAGGGAGGATTGGGGCGAGTTTCAAAGCGGCATTTACGTGGAAGGTGGAAGAAAGCATTGAAAAATTCGATATTATCGAATTTACATCGAGGTAAAGCAATTAGGACACAATGTGATAAAGATGAAGCTTAAATATGAGGAAGTTTAACTCAGCAACACGCATACCGCTTACGTAAGGCTTATTTCCAACAATTTGAGACTCATCTGAGCCAGACGTTTCCCTTCGATTGAGGTCATTTTAATCATGTTTCTGCAGAGGCTCTTTTCCACGGTGGCCATCTTGTTATGCGCAGTGAGGGATGCACAGTGGCAAAACTAGAGAATCACCATAAGTTTATTAAGTAACGAAAATGTGAAATCAATTACGTAGCAAAGCCATGTGCAAAGATATTAGTTGTATTACATATAATAATCAAACAAACTGAAGGCACATTAATTTATTCAGTCGTCGTAGGTTTAGTTTTCCTTTGCTTACCGTCGCCATAGCAACGCATAGTTAAGGTCAAATGGCGTGTTATAAACAAGATGTACGTGGTAAACAGGTTGGCTGACTGAGTGAAATCATGAAATCAGGACAAATAATTTAATGAATTGAATTCATTAATTTTTTATGAATTTTAATAAATTGTGGTTTCTATGGAAACCGACCTACTAACGGCTTGGCACTAGTATATCTGAAAATCCTTGTATTGGTGACTACTATCAGTGTACCAAATTTCATGCTTGTGTCTAAAAGTGCACTCAAAATTTCGAGTTAAGCCCCGGACTATCAGTGGTTTCGGTCTTTTCTTAGGGTTAACGAGTTCAGTGGCACAGGTACTTGCTTTTCTTTCTCTTGAATGGTTAAATCATTCTTGCACGTACACCTAATTGCAGTAACGTTGTCATATAAAAATGTCAAAACGAAAAGATGTAAATGTAAAAAGCCAAATAGGAATTGATTTTACTTACAAATAAACCACTTAAGGGTGCATGCATTTGCAAGATAATCGTACAGCCGTCTCATTTACTTTTGTTTTTTTACGCCTCAACGACGGCTATGCTGCGAGCAAATACAGCCTATAGTGGTTTCATGTATTAGTAAGCCTAATTCTTACTTTTTTCACTTTTTTAGTAGGACAACGTTATTGAAAATTCAAATTGCGAAGAGTTCTGGTATTGCTTTCCTGCCTCACAAAAGGAGAGTGTACAGGGAATTTGAACATGCCCTCGCTCTTTCTAAATATGGACCGGCCCCTTTAAAGTCGTTGCCTTGTTTTCTATTGCCTCAAGTGAAGATGGAACAAGCTGAGGAAACTTAAGGATTACATTTATAGATTGACTCTTTTTGTGCTCCAGAAAATCCACATTTCGGTGAGTTCTCTTTAATGTCTACAATACGTCTTCTTTCATTGATAAAATTTCCTGTTGATGAAAACACATTTCAGCAAAGGAAGTACTAATAAAAATAAGCGATCTCCGCTTTTAAATTTTCCTGTGTAAAGGTTCGACCATATAACGAGACTGCATGGCAGATGAGTTAGATGAATTAAACAAACTTGCATCCAGATGCCTTCTTTATTGACACTAAGAATAGCTATAAATGTATAACAATCTACTTCTTGCGATCATAAAAGCTTCAGTGAAGCACCTGCCACGAGTTAATTCCTTAATTTTAACCAGTCGCGTGATAACAGCTTACACAACAAGTCAATTTGCACTCGGAGTGAGATAAGTGATTATGTATTTGCATCCATTCCCAAATAAGTATGCTCTCATTATGTCAGCGGTAAGAAAAGAACATATCTAGAGCTTCTGAAATAAATTAACCAAGCTGTTTAAAAAGCAAATTGGCCTCTCTTTTGGCGGATTATTGTTCATATTTACCGTTAATTTTGCTTTTGCTCAGGAAGATGCTTCCATTTGTTTTGTTGTTTGTGACAACTATGGCCTGCTCCATTTTTTCGCAAGACTCGATCAGGTTTGTAGATCGTATGCTGGAACAGTACAATGGCCCAGAGACCCCAAGCCAGAATTATACTCGTGAGTCACCCGAGCCACCCATACCCAACTGCCCAACGGAGCTTAACGCATCATGGTTGTTAAGACCACCATTCACGACAAATTCCAGTGAAAGTGCATATGAAGTACGAGGGATTTTTCACCACGTTTTTGATCTGGCTTTGAAGAAGTGTTGCGCCAAACTTAAAGCAGGAAACAAAACAAGAATCAATTTCAAAACACAAGCACTAAACAGATCTCAACTTCACGACCTTCTCCTTAATGATAGAGTTCATCTTATTCTTCCTGTGCAAAGCGATGAGGACAAAACGTACAAAATGATCCTGCCTTTCATCAAAATTTTGGATTCTCCTGGAGTCGTCCTCATCCAAAGATCTAATCTAACACAGCATTCATCATGGATGATGAGGAATAGGGAAATTTGGAATGTCATTAGCAGCTGTCTCCCCATTGTTGCCTTAACAATGCTGCTGTCGTTTGTAGCAGGGATATTTGTCTGGATGATGGTAAGTACTAAACATGAATTGGAACTGGACCTCAGTGAAATATTGATTTTCCCAATTTTTAGTTTTGCCTTTAAAATGCGTTTACTCGTTAGAATAGCTTAATCGAGGCTACGTTTACAAGTGTCTGACGAATTTTCGACCGTTTAAAAATTCATGCGTTTAGGTGTTCCGTTCACATGAAACCTGACGCACGCTACCCGAACGAAAAATTTAGACACCTAGCCGTTCAGAAATTTGGAACTCCAAAGTGCAACCGCACCTTTAACGTACAAAAATTTAGACACCGGTCAAATTTTCGACCGCACCGGCTGAAAATTTGACCGGCGTCTAAATTTTTGTACGTTAAAGGCTAGTTGTATGGATACGTTGTTGCTCAGCTTGGAGACGTCCGATCTCTACCTTTGCGGACTGCGCATAAGAAAATAGTAAAACCGTTGACAAAAGTTAAAATTAACACACTTATGTCCAAGATTTTCACGCAGCCGCAAAAATTACGATTTTTCGGGTGTTAACGAAAAATTGTAAAAAACGGAAGGTTGGCGATTTTTTGAAAGCCAGTTGCGAAAATTGCGAAAAATCGCAAGTCTGACGATTTTCCGCGTTAGCTGCGGTTTTTCGCAGTTCTTTGTCATGTTATAAATGATCACTGAAGTCCAGACCGAGTTGCCGATTTGAAAAAAAAAGTTGCAAAAATTGCGAGAGCGAAAAATTGAGCGGTTCCATCATGTGAGCGAAGTGTTTGGTCAATTTTTTCAGCCGGTCGAAAAGTCCTTCGGTGACGTATGAACATAGGCCGACGTTTAGAAAGAAAACTGTCTGATTTCGTTCTCTACCCATTTTATAGGATAGGGGAAGTAGTTAGTTGAGCGCTGTTAATTAGAAATAAATTCTTGCGTTTCGACAATATAAAAGCCCTCATCAGGGGAAAATATGCGAAAACGTTTAAAGCTGTAAAAGGCACCGTAAAAGGACCGTTGGAAAACATAACAACTTACTTGTAAAAGCCAGTTTATGCAATTTTTAGTCAAGCCAGGTCAAGCGTACCCCCCAAAATTCCATTAATGAATTTATTATTCGAAGGTTCAATCCGTTGGTAGTTGTATGCATTCTTTCGTCTATGCATTCTTGCATGCTTAATGAGCCTTGAATTCACACGCGATTCAGTTACGAAATTTCTACCTGCTCAGTTTCCCTGAATTTGATGTAAATGTCTCCTAAGAAAATTCATCCATTCAAAGGTTTTCAATCTGACCAGATACAGAGAAGTTCTCGTAAAATATTCACTGCTCATTACGCGTGCAGGAATACCGATTTGAATTTGACACTAATTTCGGGAACGACTAACGCATTCATTTTTCACTGAAATAATCAATTCATTAATAGAATCTTGGAGGTACGCTTGACCTGCCTTGACTGTAATCTTCGCGAACGAATCTTGTCTTGTTAAATTCAAACAGGAAATGAAGACAAATACCGAGGAGTTTGGCAAGCCGCTTCATAGCGGGATTTTTGATGGCTTCTGGTGGGCGTTTGTTACCATGTCAACAGTTGGGTAAGCACATCTGTTCAATGAAACGGCTGCCATGTTTTTGTTCCAAACCAATCCTGATTCCAAACTGGCGGATCAACAAAGGAAATAGGATACGCCGGCACGCAGGCTGTCTATCTAGGGAATGAATGTTAAGTTACCGAGGAGAAGGGGTTCTGGCTTATAAAGCGTTTTACAACTTTTGAAGGCTGGTGCTGGGCGTTCATCTGCTTTGGTTCAATTTTATCCTAGATTTAAATTCATTCCTAGTCCCTAGGCCTCATTATTGCGCGCGGCCGATTTGTTCAGGCCACGTGGTCGGAGCGAGTTTTTTTCTCCCAGCCGTTCGTCTCGGATAGGCAAATGTAATATGATGAGTTTGAAACGGGAATTAAAATTAAACCGAGGGATAAAATTGAAACAAAGCACTTCCATGCATGCATTTATCCACCCAATAGTTAAGCATCGGAGCGATTTAAGCGCCTTTCTTCCCACTGAATGTAAAATGATTGATCTAAAGTATATTAACTAGGAGTTTCAATTGGGCATCAGAGCTGGAAGACAATACGGAGAATACAGTTTAAAAATAAATTAAGTGAAGAAAATGAAAATGACGCCTGGGAATTAGGGTGGGTAAGCCTTTCAAAATTTCCAGAGTGCCAGCAGATGATCGAGTTAGGACACAGTGCGAGCCACCGAGCCATGCGAAAAAAAACGTACAAATTTATGGCGCGTTGTCAGGGTCAAAATAAAAAAGGTACACCCTTCGTTATGAATTTAAAATCATATGTTCCCTGTCATTTAATTCTGCAAACTTACGTTATTTTCCAGCTTGAATTGTGAATAAAAGTTACATTCGGGCATCATTGCACCATAGAAATATCGGCAACACTCCGTCATTATTCCTAAAATAAAATGTTCTCCTGGCATTTCATTCTGCTGAAAAAAAAAGTCTCTTCTTTTTCTGAATTGTAAATAAAAACATTACTTAAACATTGACCAAGAAAAGAAATCTTAAATACCCTCTGCTGCCAAAATGCAAAACAACAAGTAAACAGAAACGCAGTCGAATGGGGTAAAAGGTACTCCTGCTCTCATGCTTGTTGAATTTGTGTAATAAAGTCTTTACACAAATCGTTCAAAATTCAAAACAAATACATACTTTGTTTTCTTTTTATTTCTTTTGTTACTTGTAACCAGTCTAACTGCTGAATTGGAAACTTCCTTCAGCCGGATGTGAGATTTGCGATAACAAGGCATTTTGAATTGAATACGCGCATTTCGAGTTGAATTCTTTCGACCAGGCGTTATCAGATACATAGGGCCTGGTCACTAAGCCGTTATGACGTCTTAACGCCTGGCCACTAAGCCAGGTTTCGAAAGACTCGCGAAAATGGCGCAAAATCAACTTAGGCCGGAGCAGTCTCAATTTCTGACTGACGTAAGACAAATTCTGTTAGATTTATCCAGGAGATTGCAACAAGGTGTCGGTGACGATGTAGTCGATTACGCTTTGTTCCGGTTACAGCAACTTTCCCGTCATTTGGCAAGATTTGCCCATGCAGCACAAGTTTATGAGGAAGTGCAGGCTGACCTCGACATGATAGCCTCCTTATTAACTGAGGCAGATAGAAACTTTCCGTGTCAGTACATGGGCCTAAATGCAGGTGCGAGTTACTCCGGGGGTCCGGGCCGTCCACGGATGGAGATTAGTAGAGACCCTGATAACGCGCCATACAGATTAACCTGTCGTTTTATATATTTATGGTTAAAAACCTAACAGTAAATGAAAGCTGACCATTTCGAGTCAGTGCTTAGCCTAATCACTATGCTCAGTGATCAACCTTAATCACTATTACGTTTTTCGGAAAGTTTTAAAATGTCATAACCTAAGAGCATAGAAATAAAGAGATTGCGAATTAAACGTTAGCAGATTTATTGCAAAATAACTGTGACGTCTCAAGGCGGGAGCAGATGTAGTGAGAACTATTGCTAGTTGTATTTTTTAGGTTGGATTCATTTGCAACATATCCGTATAGCTGTTTCATTTGCCTGTTGAATTTTTTTTTATTGTATTTAGGCTTAAGAACAATGAAAAATTCTAACAGTCAAATGCGACGGCTATAGCGTATGTTGCACTATGAATCCACCTTTAGATTTCTTTATATGCCTATGGAAATAATATTTCATCGAGGTCACGAACGATCAAGTGATGAATCCCGGGGAAAACAAAGATATTTTTATGTGTTTGGCTGCTCTACTATGTCAACAATCTTTTATAATTCGCAAACGGAGGTGAATGATTAATGTGGTGCTCGAGAAGTTTTCTTTTGTCTTAAAGGTTTAAAAAAGAGCGATACACATTTGAATCCATATGGATACAAGCTTTTCTTTCGCCACAATGGGCAAATCAGCGACTCATGGTCAAACTATCTTTTCGCAACTGCAGAAGTTGCGTATATAACTGCGATGATTTTCATTCATATAATTCTTCACTCCGCAGTTCACATATATGATTTTCATATATTCATAGCTTTATCAGCTGAATTGTTTACCTCAACGGAAAGAGTTTTGACACAACGATCAAACTTCACGCCTCAACGGGCGATTGTGGTACCGAAGTCGCTCAGTATTAGAGACGGAAAGCTCAGTGGTTTGCTCCTCTTTTTTGCCTGACACCAGCAAGCTAGAGTCGTCAGTGTACTCCGAGGAGAAGAATTTTTGCCTGTCACATCACTTCTGCTGAATGCACAAAGAAAAAACTACATGTATCTCCAGTCGTGATGAAGGAAGATTCGATCGATATCTTCGCACCTCAATTTATTCGCGAATCGACAAATAGAGCAACCAAACACCTATAAAACCTCTCGTCTTCCTTGAGATTCATCACTAAAACGCTCTGGATCGAGACCATAATGAATACTTCTACAAGCACACAAAGACATCTAAAAAATAAAAAAGCAGTTACACCAAAGGCTTAACAGGTTTACAATCTGCTTGCACGCTGGAAATTTACTCGAATTCTCTGGACGATCTCGTTCACGTGTGTTTTACGTGATGTCATTGCACAGGAGTGAATACCCCGGATAATAAGAAAACAAATCGACTGCGCATGCTTCTGATCTTACATCCGACAAATTTCGGCTTTTTCCCGCTATTCAGTGTGCTGCCTCGCCTAAAGGTTGATTTCCACTGTCGCGTAATATTTATGCGCGTAAACAATAGAGGCAATATATAGACGGTCACGCGTAAGCGTGAAAGTTGAGCGAGTGTCAACTCAGTGAGGTTTACGCGTGGTTTCATACATTGCCTCTATTTCATTTACGCACGAAAAAATTACGCGGCAGAGGAAATCAACCCTAAGGCTCGCCAGCAATAAACCAAGCTAAGGACCTAGGGTATTCCGAAAAGGTGATAGGCTAGACAAATGATGGCAGTGGAGCAATTTTCTTAGAAGAAGGCTAACATTAATAATTTTGAATTGATTGAATGCCTTATTTTTCGAAGATATGGCGACAAGACGCCGAGGTCTGTAGCGGCTCGGTTGTTCGCTGTGGGTTGGATAATGATTGGTGTCACCATCTGTTCAATTTTGACGGCCACATTGTCCAGTGCTTTGACAAGTGTTACAGTGGAGAGTGTTGGTGTGATCGCAGGAATAAAGGTACATAATGCATTGAGAATTTCATTTCTTGTCGAGCCCGACTTGATGTTGGTCACAGCATCCTAACGACAGAGGGCATTGACAATCCTCCTTGTTTTTTAGGTCGGTGCTGCAAGAGATAGCATCGCATTGCAGAAAGCGGTGAACCTTGGTGCGAACGTCACAGGTGATTGTCTATTGCCACCAACCTACGGTACTACCCTGCAAGTAATTAAGAACGAGTTTAAAAAAATCTGTTTCGCTAAAATTCGTCAGTTAGATGCCCTCTATAAAAGAACCTGATTAGCCTAAAGTTAGGAACAAGCTCTTATTTTGTTCTAGAATAACCCATTTGTGCTGAAGGAGAACTTCGTAGGAAATCATCAATGCTTTCATCTTTCTTATTTTTACTTGTTTTTAATGATTTTTATTGGTAAGCAATTTTTTGCAAGGAGTAGGGTGAATAGCACTAGATTTTCCTAACTACAATGTAATTTTTATTCTTCAGAAATGAAGAACCTGTTTAAGAGCCTCAACAGGCTAAATTTGTGCAAATTTGTTCAGGCTAACTCGAGGGGTAGTACTGTATCTCAGATCTGTCTGCAATTTACAGAGACTCTCTCAGTGTCACTGATGATATCTATGCCAGGTATACTGATTTTATTTTATATGTACTCAGCTTTTGAAGACCTTAATGAGGCCTACGACGCTTTGATTAATGACGAGTCGATAGAGGGAATGATGGAGGAAGTGTTTACAGCCATGGAATACATCAAGAAAAAGAACAATCCTTTGTTATCTGTTGTCCATTTCTTTGAGGAGAAGCATGGCTATGGAGTGGCATTCAAAAGCAATCCTTTTTGGGAAGAAAGCAACCTGGACAACTGCATCAAGAAAGTTGTCCAATTCATAGTAAAAGACGATAAATACGCGGTTATTTCCAAGTTCGACGGTGATATCAAGGTATGATTTTAATAGACCATTCCCGCATTCGTCACAAGCACGCGCGCGAAAACATGAAAGTGAGGCTCGGGTGGACAAACATCAAACATGGCGGACAACACCGAGAAGCCTAAGGCGCAAACTGCGAAAGATATCCCGTGGTGTAAGTCTCTTAAAAGCTTGCCAGTGTTTACAAGGAAAGAGATAGATGAACACCGGAACAATAGTGGCAAACGAAAGGCTGACGACGTTTCGAAGCCTATTAAAAAAACCCTGAAGCGCGGCTTAAAATTTCAAGAAGAACGGTATCTTTCATCAGACACAGTGTATACGAAGGTATTTGGTAACTCGTTTATGGTAAAAGCAAAGTGTCGTGCCAGCATGAGTACTCGAGAAATTCACGAACTAGAAGTTTCACTCGATGTAACATCTGGGAATGTACGGGAAGCACACTGTACTTGCAGAGCTGGCAAAAGTGGATACTGTAATCATGTGATGAGTCTTCTACTTGAACTCGCTCGTTACTCTTTGGAAGACTTTGACAGGATACCCGAGGAAGCAGCATGTACAAGTATGTCAAGGAAATGGGGTATTCCAGGTAAAGTATAAATTGATTTCAATTAGTTGTAAGTACCTACCTGTACTTTTGGGCAGCTCACGCAAGTAGTTAACATGTTCGGTTTTCGTCTGCTAGCAGAAGAATTAAACTGATAATAGCATAGGTCATGCTGAAGCACGTCTTGATAAAGTTGTATGATGTGTCTGAAAGTTTTGAAGTGACTTAAGCGTTATTCACATAGTGATCAAACTTTTTTCTGTTCTTGTTCTAAGGTGAGAAAGGTCTACCTAAAGAACCCATAATGAAGACATCAGTTCAAAAGGAGTTAACGAACAAGGGAATAAAACCAACTCTGTATGATCCAAGAGTCAAGGAAAGAAAAAGATTAGACATCCGTGGAGTTCAAGTAATGCAAAAGGAATTGGAATCAATTCATCCTCTTATTGGTTTTTCCCATGTCATCCCAAAAAAGCCTGAATTGCTGACTAATATAGACACCAGGTATGGACCAGTGGTCATTGGATCTCCCCTCTCTTTTCATTTAAGTTCTTTGGAGTTCAATTTCACTGTTGTCACTAACCTGGAACCGGCAGTTAACCCTGCTCAAGCCGATTCAAGTGACATTTACAAAGTAAGCTTGCCATTCCATTTCCCAGATTTACCTGAAGCTGTTCATTTCAGTACTGTGCAACAAACATTCATTGAACACTTAAGAGTAACTCACCAAGAAAGTATTGATATTGAGAAAAGGACTGTTAAGCAAAGGGAATGTGATGAGTGGATAAAACACCGCAAAAATAGACTTGGATCATCTGTGTGTCACAGAATATATGTAAGGAAACGAAGTTTCAATAATCTTGCCAAGGAACTTAACCAGCCATTTAAGCCTCTAGATGAAATTCCAGCAATTCAGCAGAGAAAGCTAAAGCATGGCATAAAATTTGAGCCAGTTGCAAGAGAAAAATATTATGATGTCATGAAGCACTATTTGAAGAGGCCAATTACCTTGAGAGAGACAGGAATGGTGATTCCCCCTTGCATGTTTTGGCTTGAAGGCAGTCCTGATGGTCTTGTTATTGATCCATGTTCCTCATCTGGGAAGATAGGGACAATTGAAATGAAATGTCCAGAGGGAAAGAAGAACCACACCCCAGAGGAGGCAATGAAAGATGAATCGTTTTACATTGAATTAGTTGATGGTAAACCCAACCTGAAGAAAGATCATCACCTAGGATATTACACCCAAGTCCAGCTAGTTATGGGTTTCTGTGGTTTAGAATGGGTTGACTTTGTAGTCTACCTATTTAAAGGGATGATCATCACAAGGGTTCCATTTAATAAAGATTATTTTGACCAAGTAGTATGTAAAGTAAACATCTTCTATGTAAAGTGGTTTCTTCCTCAGGTCATGGCCTAAATGCAGTTTAGTATATTGTGCATTGTGCCTGAGCAAACGGTGACATTACAACGTGTACCAGTTTTCCATAGTATCTAGCTTTTAGACTCCTGTTGATGGGTGTTAGGGCTTCAAGGATAAGGTTACTTTGCTCGTTGCAATGTTATTACAGTACAGTAAAAACCCACGTATAAGAACCTAAAATTTAAGAACCTGTTAGGCTAAAATGTTTATTTTAAACCCCCTTTTCATAATAACCTATTTAGCCTAAAATTTTCAATAGGTTAATATTTTACAAAAATGAAACAGATGAAAATACGGAGAAAAACTTTTAGTCTAGGTTTCAGTCAGTAAGATTCAAACAATGAACTAAAATGAAAACCATATCATGTCTTTGCCAATACTGGATTACACAATGCAATATTATTATTAAGAATACAGATCTCTCTCATATGCCCGAGAGTAGTTATCTGTGCTGATCACTAGTACCCCTATCAAAATTAAGAGCCTGTTTAAGAACCTAAGTAGCCCAGAATCCCACTAAATACCATTTCTATAAGAACCTATTTAGGCTAAGTTGGAAAAATCTAGGTTCTTGTATGCATATTTTTACTGTATTTTATTGAAAATATACGAGAAGGAGTATTTCATAGAATTCTTAAAAAAGATTACTTCCATGACAAGAATATTAAAAGTATTACATGTTCAGCAATTACTTAACAATTTCTGTTCAATTTCTATGAGAGCAATGATTTGCGTAATAATCTCAAGAAAGGTACTGTTTGAAAATCGTGGAAATTCAATTATTGCAAAATATCAATTATTCTAAAAGGGAAAGTGTTTTCATTGACAAAAGAAATGTTAGTTAGTCTTGAAAAGCGAAAATTCAGCTTCGGTATTTATTCATAAACCAACTTGATCCTTGTAAATCATTGGGCACTTTGAAGGAAATGATGATAAAACCATAACATTATTATTGTTTAATAAGCGGGTCCATAAAGTTACATAGAAGACAAGCCACTGTCCATATTTGGTTTATGGTCCCATTCATATTTAGTGGAATTTCAGTCTTTAAGACTTTAAATTTCTTAATGCGAGCAATAATACGTTCTACATGGATTCTAACAGAGGCGATTGTTTGACTAAATACAACATCTTCTTTGTCAAGCTGCTCTTTGCCATCAAGAAATGCAGGTATGTTTAACTTAACTCCTAGAGGGTCAAGTAATTCCTGGATTGTAAATCCTCTGTCTGCCATAATTGAATCCCCTTTCTCCCAAAGTTCTGGGTGTAGTATACCACACCTGGAAACTATTTCCTTATCTGACAGCGATCCAGGGTACAACTGACTCACAAAAGTTATAGCTCCAGAAGGACTGATGCCCACTAAAGCTTTGTATGTTACATGGTGCTTATAGTGTGAGTAAAGGGCACTCTGTGTAGTTAGGCTAGAAGGCACTTGTACAAAGATTTCTGTACAGTCAATGATACATCTTGTTGAGGGATAAGTGTCCTTAAAACACATTGGCGTGGATGAAACAATCTGATCTTTAGAAGGCCATATGGGAATATTTCCCAAACAGAAGTACAAGTAATTTGACCAGGTGATCAAGTACCGGGAAATGGTTGATTTGCCAAGTCCAAATAACCACGCCAGATGTTTCTGTCCAAATCCACACCTTAACCACACCAAAAACATAAACAATTGTTCAATCACATCCAATTTAGGGCTCACACCAGGCTTACTTCCTTCAGTAAATTTACATTCATCAGGTTCATCTGACCCATTCTTTGAAGGCTCATAGTATTTCAAATTACTAGCATTCTCACCAGGATTTAAAAATTGAAAAAGAATGTCAAACTTAACTGGATGAAAACCAGTGAATGACTTGAAAACGTCTTCTTGTTCTCTGATGTTCTTGGATGTAAACTTTCCTTTTTCCAGTTTTTGTATTTTGGCTTTCAGCTCACTCCAATCTTTTTCAACGTCACTTTTTTGTTTAATCAAAAGTGACAATTTAACCTCCAACTTTTCCACGACTCTTCTCAAATAAGCGCAATTTTCACAGGCCTCTGTCGGTCTTGCATTGTCTTCATTAAGCAACCTAGAGCTTAAATAACATGGTTCTGATTCAGGCTGAATATTTTCTTCATTTTGCTCAGAACATCTCTTTTTTGGTAATTTTCGATTAGGTGTGCTCGCACTTTTATTCCAGCTGAAAATGGAAGGAATAGTATTCTTGTCTTTCAGATCTTTCCTGCCACTGAACTGTTTTTTAATTTCGTCAGGGTGAAAATGTTGCTCACACACTTTAGTGTATTCCGTCACAACAAATCCGTCTCTGTTTTCTTGTCTTTTAATTGCCAAAAGCCACCGATTCCTACTTTTTGCCTCCAGAGGAAAAGAAAAAAATGAAATATTAGTTTTTTCCCCCTGATTGTTATAAAAGGAACTTTTGCAACCAGGGACACAACAATATTTGCTACGGCCACCGCGCGAAGAAGTGAAGGTGTTGTCCGCCATGTTTGATGTTTGTCCACCCGAGCCTCACTTTCATGTTTTCGCGCGCGTGCTTGTGACGAATGCGGGAATGGTCTATTAAAGTCAAAAGCCGTTGATAGCGTAAAAAGACAATGCCAGGGGGCCATAGAAAGTGTCCGTATCAGAACGGGGCGTTCGTATTGAGAGGGGTTGAATTTAGAGAAAATGTAAGGCCTTTCGTTCACCAAGAACAAAGAAAATTAAACGATTGACTGATTTACTGGCTGCCTAATGGACTAAGTGTCTGCATCGATTGATTGAGTGACAGACTTGCTGATTGCCCGTCTTACTGACTGACTGTTTGGCCGACTAACTGACTGACTGATTAAACGCCACACTGACTGACTGACTGACTAAAAGATTGAAAAAGAGACTGACTAACTGACTGTATGACCAATTGACTGACTGAATAGCTGGCTGAGTGTGTGGCTGACTGAATGACTGATTTACTGACTGACTGACTGAATAATTAATTTAATTACTGACTGACTGACTGGCTGGATGAATGAATGATCTTTAACGGATGATCGATTGATAAAGTGATACTAATGGGCTGGTCTTTGATCATGGACTAACTGATCAATTCATTGATGCCATGCTAAAGGGTTCTTTTCGTGTTCCGTGAAAGCCTTTTTTTATTTCCCGCGATTTATGGGTGACTTTCGTGAATGGCTTCATTTTAAGTGAAAAGTAAAATGGCCATTTCGCCTAAAGGGTAGACTTACCCAAGTCGGACCTTACGAATTTAAACGAGCGGAGCGAACTTCCGAGCAAAAGACGAAGTCGTGAGAGGACTCGCGCCGTAGTAAATCGGACTAAAAGACTTTTTTGAAATTCCAACTGGAGGGGTTTATCGCACTCGACTGTTTCATTCAACGGGTGCTTTTGTTCTTTTTGTCTAGGCTGCAAGGCGGCGCGAAGAATAGGGACTAAAATGCTTTGTAAATAGTGACGCGCCAAAAGTATTGACCCATTCTGAATCCACCATCTAGGCAGACTAGCCATTTCTATTTGGTGAAATATAAAATGGCGTGACAACATGCACGCAACGTCCCCCCGACCTGTCCCCGCCACCTTAACGTCCTCGTTATTCCAGGCACTAATCTAACGATTCTAACCTTTTTGTTTAATCGCTTTATCTACAGAATTCCCCAAAACAAAAGAAGCAGGGACTAGAGGTCAAAAACATGCTGAGTGATCTGAAATCACCAATGTTTATTACAATCGTCATTGGCCTGGGCTTAGTGTTTCTAGTATTCCTTATTGGTTATATCTGGCATAAGTATTGCAGACTTAGATGCAAGAACACGTTCGAAAATACAAGCCATGCTAGCGAAACGGGAGAATGTTTGGGTTAGTGAAATATCATCATGATTGTAATAACAGCATTTAACGACAAATTGTTCATACCAATAATCAATTTCTGGTAAAAATATTATGCTAAACGAGAATCTTCTCATTTCATTACACTGTGTGTATCCTAGATCAAACTGCTTGAAAACCTTACTAGCATCACGCGGCGTTAGCATCACATCTTTGCAAGTCTTTAAGAATTTTTCGAGCTTTATGAAAATCCTTCCCGATAAGATTTCATGTGCATTGTTTTTCAGGTGAAAATTGCAATGGGAAATCGCCAGATGAGAAACGTTCTTCTGTGGCTTTTGAAACCGGGCCTGCATAGAGTTTCTATTACAGTACCGACAGAACGAAACATTGCAAATAGAATAGTGCACCTTTCCATGGTGTTATGTTAATTGTAATGGTGTCTCATAAACCGCGCCCGCAGAGAGTTTCTATCACAGTGCCGGCAGAACGAAACATTGCAAATAGAAAAGTGTACCTTTTCATAGTGTTATGTTAATTATAATGGTGTCTTATAAATAGCAACGACTGTTAAGGGAAGAGAAAATTGCCTTGTCTTCAGAGAGTCTACAACAGAGGTGTTCTTACTCGCCGCCGCCATACTGGAATGCAAGAATACCCGGAGACTAGGTTGGATCTCGCGCAGCTATCAATCTTCCCTCGCATGCAGGTATATTCAGTGGAGGTCAGCTGATACGTTTCCAGCTAATGACAGTCTCTGGTATATCTGCGTAACGTGCTGTAGCCTGTATAGTCTGCACTACATTCTAATTTTCGAAAGAGCAAGTTAGAGTAGTTATATTAATGAAGAAAAATGGTCATAGCTATCACTGAGGACAGTATTTAGGGATATAAAGAGTTCTTGGAAAAAATGATACTACTACAAATACCACCACACATGTAAAAGACGTCTTAACCTAAAGATGTTTAAAAAAAGTTGTTCAGAGTTATTGCAGACTTAAAATAGCACTCAGATAGAAGAAATACATAAAATTCATGTACCTCAAGTTCAAAGAGGACTTACAAGGTTTTCAAAAGAGTTCTGAGACAGAGAAGACACATATCGACATGAGCTTTGAACAAGCTTTGAACTGAGACATTTCTTCTATTTACTGACAGGTCATATGATACCTGCTTTCGTGTGCGTAATATAAATATTATTCTTTACAGACTTTAAGCTTAAAAGCTTAAAGAATGTACATGTAGGCGTTCAAGTGTGGAAAATTTGGTAAATCTGTTATATGTTTTTTAACTGCAAGTCAAACCAACAAAACAAAATGAAAAATGATCACGTGACATAAAGTATGACGTCCCAAACTATTTTCTTAGTTCTGGCGCAGGTAAAAATTCACGGCCTCTTTTCAATTCCTTTTCTTTTAGCTTTCGACTGTAAAGCTGCAATCCGCAGTAAAGATGTTTGACGTTCAAAATTAAACACCTAAAATTAGAATTTTTATACAATAGGAGGGCAACTAGTCTCTGTTCTTGGAACTTTCAGATATTCAAAATGCCATAACTCAGCGAATATTTCAGATATTGGAGCGTTTAGCTCTGAATTGGAGGGGGGGAGGGGTGAGGCAAAATGCATGCCGTCTTGTTTCAAACCCATTTATTGGCAGTTGCAATAGAGCAGATTCACGTTATAGTCACTGACTTTTGTATATTTGAAGTACAAACAAATTATATACCCTGTTTAGGACTGAGAGAACAAAGACCATTACACTGTCTAGCGGGACATCCCCTTATAGCAAATGGGACGTCATGATTGGACATTTGCACGGCGAATATTTGGCCAGATGTTCCTTGTTTACTGGCCAAGTTCAGAGGCACCCAACGGGAAATTTTGAGAAAAAGACCTAAAAACAAGAACAAAGCATGAACAAAGCTTTCTGAAGTCATTTTGAAAAGCATTATTGCAGATTGCTGGAAAAAATTTCCTCACTCCCAGCAAGGACTGATGGAAGAGTTCCCAGCCAGCAAGCTGCACCTACAACCTGCAACCTGACTTACTAGGAAGTTTCCCTGCAGACATATGTCCATAAATCACTGGCCAGTTTGGGTGTGGTCCTAGGGCAAAATTCACCCCTTCAGTGATAATAGAAAGGGCAAAGGCCAACGAACTTAATTCAGGCCGGAATTAACCAAAAACGCTACGCTCACAGGGGTGGATCCAGAAAGTTCGGAAAGGGGTCCAGCTATGTTACTTTTTTGTTTACTAAAAATTACTTAGAAATAGTAAACAAATTCATAAGAAAAAGGGGTCGCCATAGTCCACTCGGCCGACCCCTAAGTCCACTCATGATTCACACGTGAAATATTTTCAACACTCAAAGAGACTATTCTGGCTTCCCCGCGGCCATGCGATATCCGCTGTATAAACCTAGGAAATCCAAATGATAGTGTTCCAGAAAACTAAGGCAATGATCATTTTATTGACATTTCAGTTTTTATGTTGAAACGCCATATATGCCTACTTACACTGCCCCGTCATTGTGTAGTTCCTGAAACGCTGACTACAATCTTGATCGAAAAAATGCCATTGTGTGATGGTCATGCGCTGGTGCGGTCAACACAAAATACAGACTGCACAAAAATGTAGACTAGGTACAAAACACAGAATGCAGATTGCAGACTAAGTACAAGACGCAGACTGAGAAGAAAAACAGTTTTCTTCTATTTTCTCGCTAATTCTGTGTTTTCACTGTCACGCCATCAAAAATAAAAATGCAAACCAGTCAATACAGAAAGTCCAGAATCTGGGAAATGAAAGAAGATAAATATACAAAAAGCCTCGCCATAATCATGTCTGTGCCATAATTCCTTTACGAGATATTAGGGAAAACGTTTTCCCCAAATTTAAAAGGCTTTGTATGGAGACGCCATGTTGATGTCCCTTTGAGGGGCACAAATATGGCCGCCGGAAACCAACGGAAACCTATGTTTTTTTAGTTTTCCTACTAATGCCTGAATTCATCGCTTAAGGAACTCATAAAGAGTAAAGTAATATTTATTCTAAGACAGGGAATGTTTAGATAGCAAAATCTCAAAAAAATCAGTAGCGTTTTTAACCCACACTTGAGAGCTATCCCGGCCGCTAGCTAAATGCCGCGTCACGCAAAGGCCTGGAAATTCACGCGTCTTCTATCGCAAAACGAAGAACCCTTTGGAACCGAAAATTTGTGTAAATAAAGGTTTTTAGGTATACCTTATTACATGAAATGTTCGCGACATGTCTATTTCGCGATTTTGATGTGCGCATATTTCGCGACGCTTAAATTTTATATTTTGAATCACTTTAAAATCGCGTTTTTGAGTACAACAATTTACATTTCATAGGCAATGTTATTTCACATATCTTGTCATGTCATGGAACAATAACCTCAAAATCAAGAGAAACCAAGCAGTTCTCCACAAGCAGTTTATGCTTGTACGTTAATTATCAATTGACCACAACATCCATTTACACTGAAAATTGATCATAAAAGTAAAAACTGTGATTTGTAAACGTTTCAGGTAATGTATCAAACATGAGATGCAGTGTTTCATCACCAGATGAAACACCGAGAAGAGAGTTGAAAATACGACGCGCAGCGGAGTATTTTTGACGAACTTCGAGGTGTTTCATCTGGTGATGAAACACTGTGTCGAATGTTTGATATTTCTTCTCAAACAAAATCATTTTTGAAGGAGAAATTAAGGATGCAAATACTAAGCAGTGTTTCATCCGATTTCCAAACACTCATTAAACATTAATTTCCTTTGTATTATCTTGATGAATTATTAATGAGTTTGAGAATGGTAATTTATAAACTCGTTATTTCTTGATTATAGACATAATGTGAGTCGAGTCATGTTATGTTCGCGACACTCATTGTTCGCGTCACTTTAATTTCGCGATTTGTTTTGTATCGCAAAATTCGTGAAATTAACGTGTCGCGAAAACTTCATGTAATGAAGTACGTAAGTTGTTTTTTTGGCGAGAAAAAAAAGAGGAAACTGTTCTTCTTCGCAGTCTGCGTTTTGTACTAAGTCTGCAGTCTGCATTCTGTATTTTCACAGGCGGCCCAGACGGGTAGTTTCGAAAACGAAGCACTCGAAAACGAAGCACCAAAACTCGAAAACGAAGCACCAAAACTCGAAAACGAAGCACCCAAAACTCGAAAACGAAGCACCCAAAAACTCGACACCGGTCTGTCCTTTATAAACACGAGACCAATGTAAATACAGCAGAAATCAAGCGCGATAACGAGTATTCGATAACGAATCGAATGCAGTTCAAATCCGTGACTCAAGTTGTAAATGCATTTCCGCCGCTGCATGGGAGGCCCGGTGGGAGGCTATGTTTTGGACGTGATCAGAAAACTGAGAACGCCCAAACTATTTCTAGAATATTACTGTATTGCCGTATTACTGTATTGCAAGTATCCCCGTACAAAATGATGAGCGTTTTCTATTCCATTCCTCGTTAAAGGCCATTTGCAAATTAGTGTAGTTAAAGGGGCTATGTCAGCTGGAGAGCATGCGCTCTGAGGTTATGCAAATTACTTCCAACTGTCAAAATTCTATTGTTTTTAACGCGTGACTTTCTCCATGTGCGCTCTGAGGTTATGCAAATTACTTTCAACTGTCAAAATTCTATTGTTTTTAACGCGTGACTTTCTCCATGTTCTCTGTCACGTCCAAGGCTCCGAATTTAGAGAGGTTAACAAGCGAAATGGGTTTAGATAAGGGATATTTCGATAGAATTTACGGAACGTTTCTTCTCTGGTTATGCTAGATCAAGAATAAAATTGTGACGCCAGTTTTACTTGTGGTTTTGGAGTAAAAACGCATGCCATTCATAAAATAGTGCGCAAACAAAAATTCAACAACAACATATTGTCTTATTCAACAAAATAAATCGAAGTTGTATTTTACAAACGAGCTACAGAAGACGCTAGACCGAAGATAAAGACCAAGACTGTTTCAAATCATTAACAATTAGACTTGTCTGTCGCTAGTGATTTTATAATTTAGATGCGGATAGAACAAGAGACATCAAGTCTTTGTTTTGATCTTAGGGAAACATACATTATCGCGCAAAATTGTTCGATCATGCCGAATCACTGCGACGTCGAGAAAAACAGAACCAAGCATCATTGGTATACTACTCCACTATAAGCAGTCCGTTGATAAAAAGGGAAAGTAAACCCTATTATTTTCCAAAAATATGCTCGAACACAAACAGTTCAAAAACATGGCATTTACAGGATCTAACTCATACTAAGGTCCCTCTCTAAGTCCGTTGAGAACAATCTGGACGAGCAAACGGTCGTGTTTATCTTTGCCGTGAATCCAGATAAATACAGCCGAATTTTATAACGTTTCCTTCGCCAGGAGTTTAGTTTGGTCACGAAACTCATGGCCTGATGCTCTTGTAATCGTTTACCAAAAACGGCCGCCGCCAACTCGATAGCCGCTTCATTATATGTCCACATACTTTGAGCACAAGAAAAATCCAAGAGCCAGCAACCTCTAAAATAACTCAATAGAAAGGTTCTGTGAACTATAGGGAAGATTCCGTCACAGATTCCATCAGTCATTGTGGAGTAGCCGTCATTAACTCTGCCATTACAACTGCCGCTGATAAGAGGACACAGTAAATCCACGTAAAAATATTCCACAGGCAAACAATGTCAAAATAACGCCAAAAAATTATTCTGTAATCACCATAGAACGATTCTTAATACAAAACTTCGCTAACTATCGAACGATGGCTGAGATTTAGACAGATAAAAACAGCCTTCCAAAATCTCCGACAGAACTTGAAAAAGACGGGCCAACTTTTTCAAGTTTGTTTTCATTGGCTCGCGCATGCGTGTGGGGTGACATAGCCCCTTTAAGGGTGGATCGGTGGCATAAAAAGCATATCTTCAGGCTTCGCCCCACCGACCTCCTTCTCAGTAGCTTAACTCTCCTTTTTTTATTCGCTCCTTTTATTTCAAAATTCTCCTGTTCCCCACCATAGAGCCTGATCCCAGGCTATTACCCTAGAACAAATTCTGCCTGGATCTGATCTGATCTGATCACGCAGTGTCATAAATATCCGATATGGTAGACTGCAAAACAGTCGGGTTTTTTCTCAAAATCAGTAAAGAAGTCGGTAAAGCGTGGCGTAAGAGTAATACGCGCGAGCCTCACACTCCGTTTTCAGCTTCGTTTCAGACCTTTAGTGTTACTGCTCACGCGTACTTGAATACGCCAAAATCTGCTGACGGACAGTTTTTTCAAGTCTACATAAAAATGCATGTGTCGGATTGCGTCATGCAAGACGTACAGCCTACAGTGGTTTCGAGTTTTCTGGTACTTCGTTTTCGAGATTTGAGTGCTTCGTTTTCGAGATTTTGGGGTCTTCGTTTTCGATCTAGGGTGCTTCGTTTTCGATCTAGGGTGCTTCGTTTTCGAGTTTTGGGTGCTCCGTTTTCGAGTTTTGGGTGCTTCGTGCTTCGGTCTTCGTTTTCGAGTGCTTCGTTTTCGAAACTACCGGCCCAGACGTAGTATGTGTCATTGAATGAATATAATAATATTCACATGGACAAATTAATGCGATGAGTCGTCGAAACTCCCATGGACTAAAATAGTCCAAAAGTCAAAATATAACAAAACAAAGCTAAGATACCTTCAACTGAACGTATCCTTGTCTTTCCTGGCCGGTTTAAGTTGCATTTTGTTGAGTTTTGCAATTGTAGGTACTATCCACTAAACTACAATTGCAAAACTCAACAAAATGCAACTTAAACCGGCCAGGAAAGACAAGGATACGTTCAGTTGAAGGTATCTTAGCTTTGTTTCGTTATATTTTGACTTTTGGACTATTATAGTCCATGGGAGTTTCGACGACTCATCGCATTAATTTGTCTATGTGAATATTGATATATTCATTCAGTGACACTACGTCTGGGCCGCCTGTGGTATTTTGTACCTAGTCTGCACTTTGTACCCAGTCTGCAGCCTGCGTTTTTAACTGACCGTGTGCCGGTGGTAGTTTATCTTGAATCGGTGTGTTTGTTCTATAGCTAAAGAACTCTAAGCGCATACAATCTAAGGACCGAGTCAAAAGCTAAAAAGAGTTCTCCTAGATGGACCTAGTGTTGCGTTAGCACTTTGGCGTCAAGGAAGAGAACGTCATTTCCACGTACGTTGCCGGAATCAATGATACTTCCCTTGGGAGCTGCAGAATTAAACAGAACAGTTACTCTTAGACTTTTCTATAAATATATCTACAGAATATTTCGATATATTTCAAATAACCTCTAAATTAGATTTATGTACTCCGCAATGGTGAAGTGAATAAAATGTCATATCGGAGTCAAACCTGCTATAGGTGGTTTCCACGTTACGTCATCGCCGCTATGCTGGTGGACGGTAAACAGAAGATCGCTCATTAGCTCGCTTTGTTTGTCCATCAGCATTTGTTCATTTCACCATTGTTATTTGTGTCTCCCGAGACAGCATGAAAACCACCTATACTACGGGTAAAAATTCTATATCTACAAAATTCTGTGATATGACACATGAAAGACGTAGTGTCGATCAAAATTTACCCTTCTTGCTAGATTAACTTTTCTTTATTTAATAGGAGAGGATTAAGAGTGCATTTGATGAAGTTTTATTAGGGAACTTAAAGCAATAAGGACGACAATGGCAGTAAAAAACTTCACTAAATAGGCCGAATTTGTGTCCTCTCAAATTTTATCTTGTTTATTTCTCGTAAAAAATGCTGCTATCTTCAGAAATAAAGACCTAGGAAAAAAAGAAATTCGTCGTCGTGCGTTCACGCCATCCTCTATAAAAGGTCGCTTGAAAAAAGTGCCAAAAAGTATGATGCACGTGCAAAGTTGTTTCTGTTTTACACATAAAACCAATTGTTTTTCTGACGTTCCGACTGTCGTCTTTGTCGTGGTTGCTTAAGTTCCTCATTGATTGGAATCCAAGTAGAAACCCTCCCCTAAACCTCCCGCCACAGAGGTTCCCTTGAAAAGATAGCTTGTTGGAAACTGGGACTCAATATAACGTCACTGTCACGTTTTTTCGTTTTGGATAATACCACGCCCCACGAACTTTGCTCTCTCTCGAAGATGTTAAATGTTTTCTGATGTTGTTATTCTGAGAAGCTGATGTATTGCTAATCGATCTGAAGGTTTTGAATTATAATCTTGAAGATCACCTGAAGAAAGTCTACGATTGTGTTTGTTTTAATCATAGAGCGAAGGGAACGTCGAAAAGGGAGAAGAAAAATCTCCTCTGTGCGCTCATTAATGAGGCATGTCATAAGTTGTCACGTGACTGAATAATTGCCTGTGAGAGTCTTTAGCGGACCGGGGGGTGGTTTGATGAAACCCACTACACTTACTTGTTAGCCTCTTCTTCCTACACTTTGCAGCACACGTCTCGTAAACGAAACCCGCTGTCAACAGCGTGATAAAGGTTATCAACATTGGGCGAAGTACAGTCCAAAATCCAGGCGAGTTTCCATCTAGTAAAGTCACAACGCGGTCTGCGTCTTTGTCTGATATCTGGCGGCTCCTGGTTTCGGTCTAAAAGGAAGTTCAGATGGTAACGTATATTAAAGTGAAAAGCAATCTGTTTAATTTCTTTCTCTTAAACTTAAATCACTACTCGCAAGTCTTGAAGCCTCGAAACCGCGTATATTGAACGAATTCAGTGGATGCAAAGACGGCTGTCCGTGTGATAGTGTGTCTCCGCAGCCTCCTTTTTTACACCCTCGCCCCATGCCTTTTATTTTGCTACTATTTACCTTGAACATGACCAACCGGCAAAAGTATGACAGTTATCACATATTAAGGGGGGTGGATACCACCCTGTATGGCCCTAAACAATTAAAGGTTGTTTTCATTAAGCTAAAAGATCTACTCTTCAGTAGCTGCACACAGGAGCTAATTACTCCTGCTCTTCTCCTTCCTCTTCTTCTTCTCGTTCTCCTTCTTCCTTTAATCATTATTATTGTTATTAATTATTATTACCATTATTAATTTCCTTCGACACATTTTGGCAAAATTAATTACAGTCTACAGGAGCCAGCAGTCTGTTCCTATATGGTTACAAGATTTGACGTTATGTGTGGCATGAGGTCAAGCCACTGTTATAAATAAACGTGTGAGTTTTCTCCTTTTTGCAAGCATCATTATCAAATCTGCAGTTGCTAAAAGTTTAGTTTTAATATTTACCAAATCAGTGGATGGCAATTTTCGCGCGTTTTAATTGGCTTCCGTAACCCGGAATATACTTGGCTATTCACTGTTTTCGGATGGTAGGCAATTTGTCTCCCCGTTTTGCGACGGTTTCGGAAGACGATTTGTAAACTGCAAACGAGACAGCTGTACCAACAAATACCAAGTCAAAACGAGAAGATATGATCGCCCAAAACTGTTTAATCTATCTGGTCAAGATTTCAATCGACGAATTTTGCCGTGACACCTCAAATCAGGAACAGCAAGGCCGGGAAGTTGCTGTTTCTTCTAGCTAACCACTAATAAGTTGCAGAGTTTACGAAAGAACTGCTCGTAAATACTACAGGCAAATGTCTTAGAGTAGCCCGTTTATTTTAATAAAGGTTAATTAATTAACTTACATGCAATGCTTGGGTATGTCGAAAAATAATTTTCTGGATGTCTCGCTCTCGATATTTAAACAGATTCCTTAGGCACACAGTTTTTTCCACAAATTCTTCTTTTTCAGCAAGTACTAGTGCAAATCCAATTGACCGCTGAGAACTAAGGAACATGGTCACTGCCAAGCGAGAGTCTTCGACTTTATCCATGTAGTAAGAGGCTGTGTAGATGTCCGCTAAGATTCCCTCTACTTCTTCTTTTACCACCAGTGCATTGTACATTTCGTGGAAATTGGGATAATCTGCAGCACAGGAAATAAAGCGTTCGTCAGTTGAAGTCCGGCTATGCCACGAAAGTTATCAAGATTCAAATTAAACAATGACAGCTGCCACCAAACTAACTTAAACATAAAAATAACTGCTCAAAACAGAGAAAAGAAGGTATAAATTACACAGCGAACACAAAAGGAGACACGAATGAGCAAACTTGAAGAAGATTGAAACGAAGTGCAATAGAGAGGGGAAGTGTGACGTAACGTTGCCATGATAGCAAAATTTCTAGATCACAACCGCCATAGCGAGCTTAAGCAATGACGACGGCGACAGCATCGCGAACCGGTTTAGATTAGGAAAACAACAACGTTATACGTCCATCACGCTTTTTGTACATTCTTAGCCGTTGTTGCACGACTGCGACAGGAAACTTCCTATTTTCACGCGCCCGCTTTATGGAGTTAGGGAACACAGCGCAAAATTTTCTTTTTTCTTTTTCTACCAGATACGGTCCTCTTGGTTTCAACCCCAAACCAGAATTTTGCAAACATTTGACAAATTAATTGAAATTGAATGACAGAAGTTTGAAACAGTCCCAATTCACTTTTTTAAGTGATGTTTTCGGTTTGTTATCATTCAGGCCCCAGTTTTTCAAAAGCTGGATAACGCTATCCACTGTATAAATCACTATCCAGCGGATAGCGCAATTGGTTTCCCTAACACTTATCCGCTGGATAGTGATTTATCCGGTGGATTCTATAGTGCTATCCAACGTTTGAACAACTGGAGCCAGGAGTTTTGCTACCATGGCAACGTGCGTAACGGCTTCTCTCCATTGAGGTTGTTTGAACCCGTTAGTAGCCTTGTAGTTTTTCAAAGTTCACTTTTGTCTCCTGTAACCTTTGATATAATATTTTGTTTGAGACAGAGCTGTAATTTTGCCATTCTGTGAGATGATTTTCACTTTAACTTAGTACTGCATCTTGGACAAAATCTATGGTGTTACCATTCAAATGAAACCTCCGAGGGCAAGAACTTTTGCGTTTTGCACAATGATGCTTGATTTTCTTTTCCAACCCTCTTAGTTGGACTGATTATTTTATAAGAGTGAGAAGGTTAAAACGACTTGATACCTTTTCGTCCATACCCGGATATAGCAACGTCTCTACTCAAACGACTTCAACCGGTATCAGGATTTGAAAACGTACCTTTGACGTTGGCAGACTGCTTCAAAGCCTCCTCGTATGCATGACTGTCTTCCAAAACTGCAACCTGGGTGAACTTCAAAAGTTAACTGAGTATCTTAACATTACTGAACTCAATTAAGCCTAGTAAGATATAGAGGACGCTAGGGGATAGGGGATGTGTACTAGATAGCTTCAACGATGATTAACAGTTCTAGCATTTGTGAAAGAGTTTCAAACTTTGAGATAATGATAATTTACGCACATTCACGCCAGTACATTTCTTTGTTGTTTTGTTGGCATCAATGAACCTTCCTGAGATATCTTCTAAAATATTCGTTGCTGTAAGGGTGTGAGAGTTGTGCAGTTCGTCGTATATAAATAAAGAAGAATAACCTTTTATCTGTTTCGGGAATGAAGTGAAGTTAATCAATTTCCGCGACATTGTATGGAGGTTAAGGCATTGTTAATCCACTGAGTTAACACGAACGTCATGGCTTCGAATTGAATTTTGTTTAATGCCCTGATTTTTTCAGTCTCAGCCGTTTGGGAAGTTCGAGTCTAATTACAGATGCATTTCACAACTTCAGATATTATTTCCTTATTTAATCTAGCGTACTCTGCTAGCTATTAACCTAACGGCGTTTTTGCATTTTCTGGTGCGAAGAGATACGATGATGAAGATGATGATGGTGCTAACCTTCACTCCCAACAGAGATTTACGATGTAGCATGGATGATGACGTCAAGGCACTTGTGAAAGTAGCGGTGAAAAACGAGCAAAGAATAAGGCCAGTAAGAATCCACAGGATGCCAAACAAACGTGCAGGCGCTGACTTTGGAGTCCTGTCACCATACCTAATATCCAGAGAAAGAACTCACATATATCAAAAGTTAAATATACCAGTTTTAATAAATATTTCCAAACATGAAGATTTCATCTCTATCGTAACTAAAAACTAAAAAAACAAAGTAACCCGGGGTACACTTATCCCATGGGCTGTCTATTAAGTTCCAAGAAATGTGAAAAAGATATTTCAGAAACTAGCTAAAACCTGATTGCTGTTAAATAGCTTTTTATTGTTGTTGGCGATTTCCCCTTTCCCCTTTCGTATTTCGTTCAGCTTCGTTCGGTTTATCATTCCTGAGGAAAACAATGGACTACTCGTACATGTAGTCTATACTTGAAATAATCAAATTTAAAGCATTGAGTTTCGGCGTGCCTTAACGTTAAGATTGCAAACCATTAAGCTGGATTTATAGTAGACAAGCCGTTGGTCACTTCTTTTAGCGACAGTCGAGAACTTTCATGACTATAATTAAACAGGTATCTCCCCTATCTGTTATTACCCAACTGTTGTCATGCTCACGAAAGACCACCAAATTCCCTCCATCACGCCTCGTGTGAAAGAGCGTGGAAAGTGATCAGAGTTTTTAGATGTGTCCTGTAAGTTAAAGTAACAAAAAAAATAGTTGCAAATGAGGCGATATCAATTATATATGAATTACTTTATTGAACCTTTTCTCGACTACATGGTGTCAGACGTTCCAAAAAGGAATATATATATAATATCCTCAGGAGAGCCTGGAATAATAGGACGAAGAGGGAAACGCCCAGTCTAGCCCTTGGGATATATGAATTTTAGACTTTGAGATTTTAAAACATTGTAATTCTTAGATGGAACAAAAAATTTTTTGTTTGACACTCAGGGAAATATGTATTCAGAAGTTTCAGCGCATGCACGTTTTCAGGCGATCACCATAATGTATTAATTGAACAGGTGAAATGGAAAATGTCTTTTCAAACGTGCCTGAAATTCAACTTCAGGCACGTTTATTAGTAATAAACCGAACCAAGTGGCGCCGACAAGTCTACACTTTTCCCTTTTCAAACGCTCGAAAAACGTTTTTGACCCCAAGGTTAAGCAAGAAGAATAGGACGCTACGATATTGGTAACGTATTAGTGTTCAATTCAGTGAAAATAGCAATATTTTACGTTATTGCTCACTTTTCCCACGTTTCTCTCAATATGTCAATACGAAGGGCTTAAAAAACAGAACTATTCGTTGAAGTTTCCCCTGGCTAGCTATTGTTGACATTTTTGGGTGCCTTTTTAAGTATGGCTGATATTAGCGGCTAAATCATAAGATCGACCTAAGGAAACTAGTTTTTAACCTGCATAATACATGTCTGTTTAAAATTTAAAGGAGGCTATTTAAGGCCCATTATAATCAATTTAGATTCCCAATCCTTAGATGCGGAAGACGGCGAACTGAAAGCTTAATCTAAATCCAGAATTATTTATTCAACCCCTGTAAATGATTTCTTCTTAATGTCTTTTGCCTTAGTTTTTGGTCTCCGCGAAAATAAATATTATAACTGGCGATCCATCTGTGAAAAGAAAAATTAATAATAACAATTTTAATAGGTTACGGCTCCAAAAAGGTGTGGCTGTGTAGTCAAATTTTTTCCTCAACCATTCATTTGCAAATTTAATAAATGTCTATATAGAGCAGCTGATTTTGACAAGTCATGCAGCCACTATTACAAAACGCGAGTGTCCTACCAGTAAAAAGCCTCCGAGTATAACCACAAATTACTGAACATATTTCGGTGAGGGTAAAAGGCGGAATGAGTTTGCGAAATGGCATGTGGCAGGGCTTGCGGAATGACATAATTATGCGGAATGTAAAATATGGAAAATGGCTCAAAGAAATGAATTAAACTGAAAAACATGAGCTTGTCTTTGCCGCTCCTTTTTTTGGTGCCAATTTGAGTGAGCAAAGTTTTTGCTGGTCCATTTATTACTGCTGGCTTAAACCAACAACGCAGAGCAGAAAGTAGCGATAAGCTTTACTGTATTCGTGTCTATGTAATACTTAATTGATACTTAAGAGGCTATCCATGAGAAAACCATGCAAAAGGTGCTACAGTGCACATCACAGAATTGGCTCAAACTTTCCATATAGGCATAACTTGGTGAAGTATAGGTAGATATGGTATTAGTTTTGTTCAAGCTTCTTTCTTTTCTTTTTTTCAGGGGGGGTACGCTTGAACAGCCAAATCTACACTGAAATATGTGCAAATTTTGTGATTTTTTGAATGACAATATTTCTGGCAAATTGTTCAGCAATCCAGGTGAAACAAAATTCTCACAAACTACTAAGTATACACTCTTAAACGATGACAACATAATCAGTGTGACCCTTCTTTATTAAATTTTCCATAGCATTATTTAACATGATATATGTTAATGAGAAAAATTATGCAAATTTCTTGAGTTTTCAAAAAAAAATAAAAAAGTTCTCGCAGAGCTTTAAGTAAAGTGAAATACTTGATGATTTACGCAGAGGTATTGTCTTTTGCTCTGGTATATAAAACTTCTGGGTATTGCAATAGTTTAAGAGAAATACCGAGGTTTTACTGGTCACCATTTGCAAACTGATCGTTTTACTGACTTACGATAATGCTAAAGTTCATGAGGATTGGTTACATTTCCGGTCAGCGTAAAACGCAGACTGCGGACTGCAGACTGCAGACTGCGGACCAGGGGTAAAATGCAGACTGAGTGTAAAATGCAGACTGCAGACTAAGAGTAAAACGCAGACTGGGGTAAAATGCAGAATAAAGACTGTAGACTTTTTTAAACATTTGTGCTCCTTCTTCTTCAAATCGGTGAAATAGCTAGCCGGTATCAGTTACACACTTCGCTTCCTAGTCGAAGTGAATTGCACATTCGCCAGAACTTTCAATGAACATCCAAACAGCTTAAGTCTGCGTACCTTGATTTGCAATACTTTCATAGAAGGTCATCCAAATTTCCTGCAGAACATCTTTCTTTCTTGTTGGAATGAGTTACTCCCGTTTTTATCGCCATAATTCCTGTACAGTATTTTGGGTCAGCAGCTTTCATTTAAGCGTAAACATCGTGGTGTTGTACCAGTTCACGGTCCCTGGTCACGTATATCGAAAACTTCGCATCAAAAATTGAAGCGTGAAGTCTCTCGGATGGAAAAAAGGTTCAAGATTGCGATTATGTTTTCGGGTCGTCGACGACGTTCCAGAGAAGAAAGGAATGGATTTGTGAAAGCAGATGTCATCAAGTAAGTGTTCGTTTACAGGTGATTTGCGGGATTTTTTTGCCCTTAAACCCTTCCACGACTACAGTTTATGCTCGGTCTGCATTTTACCCCAGTCTGCGTTTTACTCTTAGTCTGCAGTCTGCATTTTACACTCAGTCTGCATTTTACCCATCGTCCGCAGTCTGCAGTCTGCAGTCCGCAGTCTGCGTTTTACACTGACCGGGTTTATTTCCCCAGTGCTTTTGAATGAAGTTGCAAGAAAAACTTCCTAATAGGAGATTCTAACCTTCTCTTTACATTCTTATGTTTCCACGGGATTATATCTGCCATAAAACTGTCCAAAAGTGCACATTCCATCAACGTTCAGAAGGACTGAGTGGTGCGATAAAACACAGCCTGCGACTTATTTCTCAGATTTGGTGCTGTTGAAAAGGCCAATACTCTAATGCCCATTTTGATATTTAAATTGACAACGATTATCATTTTCTGGACATAAAGATTACGACAGAAGGGCCACATCAACCACAGCTCTTTCTTCCGCCATATTGCTTATGCGCCTGCAATGAAAAACTGACCTGCGGTAATAAAGGCCATTGTGTAATCAACGGGAAGTGTTCTTCTTGCTTGGTGCTTTAGAAAATGGGTTGCTTTGATGCCATTTACAAATTTCGTACTTTTGCTTTGTCTGGCAAAGGGTAAGCTCTTTTTAAAATTTATTTTATAGCCTTATAAGGTGATATAATGAGCTGTACGTTGTATACAATGTATAAGAGCCAACACATCTTCCAATATCACATAACTTAGAAAGAAATAGATCCCGGTTGTTCAAACGTTGGATAGCGCTATCGCACCGGATAAAAATCTATCCAGTGGATAACGCAATTGGTTTCCCTAGTACTTATCTGGTGGATAGTGATTTATCTGGTGGATAGTACTTACCAACGTTTGAACAACCGGGGCCTGAAAATTGGTTGCAGAGCCCCATGTGCGGAGATGGGACAAATTTTTAGTTTACAACAAAAAGTTTTCATTAATAAAAAAATGTGTTGTCATTCATATGCAGCGCACCTAGAGAGCACGCGTTCTCTAGTAACGGGCATTGGTAACAGGTATCTCCTATCTAGCTGCTTATCGGCTCTGCCCCATCTTTTTCTCAACGGTTTTTAAGCTCCTTCTATAAGTCCACAACGTGAAAAACTTTCTCTCGCATGGACTCTCGTTGTCCTCTCTCAACAAGGGCATCGAGCATATCTTCTTCCTCTATTACAGTCTTCTTGTTTAAAGAAAGCTTTCCACTCTTAGCGACCGATGCGAGACGTGAACAGTATGATGTAACTTGTTGAGCGCTGAGCCAGTCTTTAGAAGAAAACAATTTTACGCCATCTGGTCCACGAAGTGACTTCAAGTTTGAGGCAACAACGGCAGGGTCGCTCTTATTTCCTGTCTCTTCTCCATCAAGAAACAGTTTAAGGAGGTACTCTTTGACATGTTATGAAAATCGCCCGGTCTTCTTGTTTTTCTTCAAGGCCCAGCCAGGCTCAGCAGTGGGGTACTCTCTGCACTCTTCTTGGCTCAATCCTTCAAGGTTATTTCTTTTTAGATGGAATATATGAAGGGCGTAGGTTGGTGCATGCGTTAGCCCATTTACGCTTAATACTGTCATGCGTGGAATCCTTTTGGGTGCAAAAAATATGCTTGCCAAAGTCCTGGTGGTTTTGCAACGCTGTTGTCGTTTTGAATAACTTGATGCAGTCTGGTTGAGGGCAACTGAATTCACAAGGTTCACTTTTGTTTTCCGTCGTTTTGCTATTTTTGTACAAGAAGCCAGTCGACACACGCGGGGATGTGAAGGGCTCAATGACCTCCAGTCGGGTACTTCCCTGGCTGGTGCCTCTCTTCATTAGCTTATCGTAACGAACGAACTTTCCTTCTCCAGCATTAAAGGCTTTCCACATCCTGATTCCGTCTGCGCAAAACTTGAAGTTTGAAAACATCAGTACTCCGTTCCAGTTGTGATTATGCAGATCCTGTGCGCAAGTGTCCACCTTTACAACTGATGCACGGCAACCTCTAACTCCGGAGTAAGAATCTATTGCTTTCTTCATATCTTTTGCCTTCTCGACATCATTTCCTGCATTGACATACTGGCGTATATGACTTTTCAAAGGAGAAATATGGCGATCGCATATATCTTTACCACTGTTTGATTCACTGAAGTCGTATCGGCTTGTAGTTACACCTGTACGTTGACTAATACCGGGAATACTTAGCAATAAAAGAGCACAGTGATAACATCCAGCGTTATCACTACGTACAAACGCCTCGACAATCTCAGGGGACTTCCTCTTTATTTCCATAAGCGTGTTCTCATAAATAGATGCAACAGCAAACCAGTTCTGGCTGCAGTGATCCAGCAGATGAACGTATGTCCTTACCTATACATATGAACATAAGAAATAATGTTACATTATCGGCTCCATGACGTTAAATAAAGTACAACAGGAAAGCTCACTGACTTTCAAATACCTACTCTTCTGGTAATCCTATCTGTTGTCAACTTGTTGTTTCATCCCTTGACTATAACTATGCCTCGTATCTTCCTGCACTTCATAGCTAAAGATTTCAAGGGATTATTTTCTCAGTAGAATGTGCAAATAAAGTAATCAGTGTAACCTTTTAACCTGTCAAGCGGACACCGACCTACCTCCACTGTCAATACCTAATATAATTTATACATTGCCTTTACCGTATTTTGTACAGCAAGTGAATGTGGATAACTCTACTGTTACTCAGGGAATAAGTAGGAAACTCAGCATTTCTTCTATTTAGGACACAAATTCGACTACTACAATATCTGAAACTGAAATGGTAACTTAAGGAATATACCGTCAAACCTCCTGTAAACGGTCGCTCACGAGAATCAACACAGTGTCAACAAACAGGGATCTCTTGCGAGAAGAGATCCCTACAGGTGTCCTTTTAAAAGATAAAATTTCGGCATGCAATTCCTACGTTTCGTATAAGTGTAGTTCCATGTTGTCAAACAAGGATTTGCGCATAATCCGACTGAGCGGCGTAGTACATACAGAGATCGACAGACAAAGCATCATGCACCGTTTTGGATATGTCCATAGTCAGATGTAGGATATGCCTGTAGAAAATACCTCAAACTCTTCCTTCGGTTTTGTTATCACGGCTGTGACATGCCAAGAGAGGCCTTTCTTTCCAAACCACTCTCCTTGCGTTTCCCTATACTTCAACGGAAGGAATTTCATAGCCCAATCCATGATAATTAAAGCTTGCTCTGGCGTCATATTGTTGAGGATATCATCCTTTGCTACGTCCTGGTGTACTGCTCTTAAGATGTGGGCCTTCCATCGCTCAATCTTGTCTATAGCGTTACTAATGTCATGCTCTAGTTCCTCCTTTTCGTCTTGATATCTAAAAATCAAAATAAAAACGTTGATGGTTTCCTTGTTATCAAAGGTGTAATTATAATTTCTTGACGTTTTAGGGCGACATCATTTGCTTGTCTTTGCACGGTATATTTTTCCTGATCCTTTGTTTAATGAAGTAAACGCGGCATTGTTTCCGAAGTTAAACGACTGTAGATTTCAGTCACCTGAGCCACCCATTTCCAATTGCAAAAAGGGTGATTAAGATATGACAAATAGAAAACTTACTCTTCATGATCAGGTAAAATTACAATATATATCTTCTCGTAATATCCTGTGAAGAATTTCTTTTGCATGTGTAAAATGAAACGATCAACAATAAACTGAACAATATAAAATCTGTTAGGGGAGAAATCGGTCTTCTTTCTTTGGTTTTGACTGCAAGAACGTTTAGGTTTTTGGCTTTGAAAGAAGAAGACTATAGAACATGGTATCAGTTATCGTTTACCTGAAGTGAAGGTCTCTTGATGACAATACCAGTTCTATTTCCTCAAGAACATTCTTGATATTGTCGCAGCTTTGACATGATTTCGTGTGTTCATGCTCACAGAGATGATCTTCAGGGTCAGACAACGCAAATACCCGGCAATGATCAGCACACTGGCTTTCTTCAGAAACGCGGATCTTGAAGTTTGTCTTAAGGTAGCTTTTACCAGCTTTCAAGCGATCTTTAACACCTTGAACCCAGGCTGAACTTTTACCTTTAAAAAGGCACGCTAATGTTACCACTCTTTTTTTAATTACTACTATTTAAGATAAAGCCGCTCATATGCTAAATTGCGTTAAGAGGCCAGGCCTTTGTTCAAATTGCACAGTATAAAATATATGCTTTTTACAAAAATGGTTTCGACAAACCTTAAAGAAGAAATAAGAAGTTTAAAAATTAAATTGGCCTAGGAGGTTGGGTGGTTTGAGTGTTAAAGGTGCACTGAAAAATAGCATTATATAGAAACAAAATGGGAAGATTCAGGTCACCCTGGGACAAAACTTAAATCAACCTGAGCTTACCTAACTTTCCTAGCCTGTTTACAACGTCTTCAAGTGTATCGAAGGCTTGCGATCCCTCTGCAGCGATGTTGTCAAGTCCTGCCAAAGACTTCTTTTGTGATGCTGCACAAATCTATACAATAATGACATTTTGTTATATTTTTCTCCTCGTGTTCATACT
>NC_133204.1:31591507-31644007 GCF_958299795.1 Porites lutea | reverse complement strand
GATCAGATCATATTTGAGACTAAATGAACGCCTCGAGTCAAACATTAATCTGTAATCCAGAAATCGAGTGAAGCTGAAGAAACTTCTCTCTGTCTCCTTTAGGCCTTTTCGCGTGTCTTCGCACCTTCCTTGTTCGTGTGAGTGTGCGCGTTTGATCGTGAAAAAATGCTAAAACGGTAAGAAGGGGGAAAAAAGACACACACCCAATCGCCAGCATTCGAACTCGCCCTTCTCCGCCAGCTGTTAGCTTCGCGTGCCGAAACTTAACCAAGCAGCTAATGAAACAAAGTACAAGATCCTTTTTCATCCCTGAATATTATGTCACGAACACCGTCTGAAAAAGAAACACTTCTCACGCCGTTGCAAATAAAAATATAGTTAAAAGGAAACTGTTAAGCTAATCGTGCAAACATCTTTTGCAGAAAAAATCAATTAAGTAGAAGGGAGCATGACCTTCCAAAACATCTTTTCTTCAATGGCCGACTTTCGTGCTGTAGTATCGGTGCTGCCATGCAGCCCGACTAATAAAGGCAAGAGGAATCTTTGTGGCTGTGCGGAAAAGGCTAATCGGCAATGAGCCTTTGTGGCTGTTTGATTGTCATCGTATGTCAACATTAAAACAGTGGCTGCGTTTGCAAATTGATTGGCGCCAAAAAAGGACGCACTTTTTAGTTTAATTTATTTCTTCGAGTCATTCTGTATATATATTACGTTACACATAATTATGTCATTCCGCAAGCCATGCCACATGCCATTCCGCAAACTCATTCCGCCTTTTACCCTCACCGAACATATTTACCTTCCGTTTTACTTAAAGTTATTGAATATATACACACTTACCAGTCCCCAGATTAAAATCCCAGCAAATCCTGCCAAAAGTAAGGTTAAAATAATAACAGGCCAGGTATCTTTCATGGCTTGTAAGACGCGCTTTCGTAAATGTTTTAATGTTTGCTGTTTGTCCACTATGAAAACAACACCTGGCGATTTCAAGACCTCCACGTACGTATGCCCTCCGTAAGAACCATCTTCGCTTCCTTGTACGGGAAGCGCCAGATGAGCTTCCTTGTTTACAATGGTTTTATGAAGCTGTTGTAGAGTACCAGCATTTTTTGTGAAGTTGATTTTAGTAACGGGTATTCTAACGCAAATCTGAAGTCCCTTGGACACAACTTCCTGAAAGATACCTTTCACTCTGAATCCAGGCGAGGAGCCCTGCCCGCTTTCTTGGTTTATACCACTGTTATCGTTCGTTGCTTTCATTGCTTCTCGTGGCTGTGACGAGGCCAATCTTGTTCTGTTTTCGCTCTTTTCTAATGGCTCTTCGTCTAACATGACATAAGGCGGCTTCTCGATCCAGGAGATAACCACCGGAGGTTCCAGGGAAAAAGTTGGACCTTGAACTTCATCCACAAGACTCACATCAAGAAAATCTTCCACGGACACCGAAAAGCCAACGGACAGAACTAACAAGAAAACTACCAACAGTGTTTTTAGCGTCATTATGTTTTTCTTCTTATCTCGTTGACCTTAAAACTTGTAAATACTTAAAAGTCACTTTCCTTCCCTCCCGGCTAATAACCTTTGTAGGCTCGTAACGGGAAAAACGTAGAAAGAAACTAAAAATTAAAATGTTGCTTTCCCCATCCGGGAATTCTATCTTCATACGATAATTGAAATGGGCGGTTCCTGATAAAAGCGCATGTGCAAGACAATGCAAGTGTCATATTCATATTTCCTTGACTTCACCCTCACTGAATTTTTAGTTTTCGAAATGCAATATGCCTCTGTTGCAAGGTTTTTCACAAAAAACAAACCAGCCATTGTCTCGATATTTATCCTGGTCTGCTGTTTTACCATTCGAACAGAAAAGATGTTAATTTTGGCCCAGTTTGAGCTAAAAAATAATGAAAGACAGCTCAGAAAATTAACATGTTCATAGTCCAGTGTTAATTCCGTCTTACTCAAAGAAACCAATTTTGTGAATTACTTCGGAAATAATAAAACCGCCTTGTTAACTTAAACACAAGCAGGGTCTTCAAAAATTCACCTCAGAATTTTATTTTCGCAGCTAAGTAATTACTTACGAAACAGTCCATTAATACGTTGTTTGGTTGTAAGAAGTATGTTCCTTTGTGAGACTTTTTCGTCGCGTTCTTTTTTCCTGTACAAAAATTGATAGTATACGAAAAGATCTTGCATCGAAATATAGTTCAAACTTGCTCATGGCGCCTAAAAACGTGCTTAACTATTTATCTGCAAATTGAATATTAAATGGTAGCTTACATGCTAAACAGATCTTTCGCCAGTTTTGTTCAAAAGCACAGGTGTTCACGATAAACGGTTTTCGGGGAGGTATTTTCCCCCTCAGTTTCACCATCATAAATTATAAATTAACACGTTTACCTTTCAAGTTTGCCATCAAAATAAACAAATTTTCTGAAGTTTTCTTGAATTTATAAAATGAAAAATTCCGAGAATGTAGATGAGACACTGATCATGGTTCTTGGAGAATAATTCAGTGTTGTTGCTTCTAACGGAGGTATAAAAGGGTCATGTTAATTTGTTGAGCAGCCAGTTTGCAACAACGTTCAACTCGGTTGACGGTGAAAATTATACAGTGCACTTACAGTTTAATTGTTTGCTTAAAAGGTTCTGTAGTCTCAAGTAACTTGCGAGCAGACGGGCTATATTTTTCCGCGGTATAAACTGCCTTGCGAGAAGTCGAGCAGTTTTCAGAAAGCTTGCATGTATTTAACCGCTTAACCGGTGATTTTTCACATAGGCTTTTTTTTTCAATTTTCACTCTTTGACTAAATATACACCTAACTGCAATAACATTGTCATAGAAAAATTCTGTGAAAAAAAATAGAAACTGATGTGAAAAGGCAAATAGGAACTAATTAGGCTCACCGGTAAACCACTATGGGGTGAATTTATTTGCAACACTGACGCGCACCGCCGTCGCATTTGCAAATTGTTTTTCAGTTGTGTTTTTGCGTCTGGAAAAAGAAAAACGCCCGAGCGGCAAATGAACGCAGCCTATAGTGATTTATTGGTCCTTCGTTACAAAGTTTCAAACGTTCCAGTAGTTTTCTAGGCAGTGTTATTTTATGCTGCCGTGAATTCCCTTAGGCCTATAAAATCTATGAATCCTATTATTTTCCATCTACCATACGAACGCATAATGACGTTATGTATACGACTTATAATTAATCATTGCTTTTAGTCGAAACTCGAAGAGGATATTCAGCTTGGTAATGAGCAGTGACTCTCACTATTATTACTAGAGAAGTCTTCCTGAGACAATGCTCGTTGGACAAATATTGGTAGATTTTACAGTTATACGTCTTGTAAAAAGTGAATTTAGGTACGTCACTTATGTGTTGTGCGAGACACTTTGTGTCACACAGACAGGAAGAAAGTCTCCTCTGGCTTTGTTACACCTGTCTCTAAAGACGAAAGAGACGCATTATCATCGAAGCACGTCACAATACCTCTTTAAATTTTATGTGAGCAGAAGCTATAATAATTTTTCAGGCACAGTTTTATGGTTTATTTGCTAAGAAATGTAGGTTCAGCAGCAAGTCCGTCCGAATGTTATGACGACACCTGAAGAACGCTTCTTATAAAGGCAATAAAGGCTGAATTACCCTCTTAGTTCTTCTTTACAATATTTTGAAAAAGTCATAAAAAAGTTGCCTTAGTTAACAGCATCATTAGCTATTATCTTGGACGGTTACTATTATTATCTTATGCCGGCGGGTGTTATTTCCTGCACATGAAACATCGATGTATACATTCGTAGGTGATAATATTGTACATGTATTTCAGGTAAACACTGTTATCATATATAGCCTTACGCCTACGCAAATGAACACCACTTCTCTGTGATCTTAAATTAGCGTTTAAACATTATACGGAACGTCCTTTCCAATTATACGAACGGGTAACTAGTCACGCGTTTGTAAAGAAATGGTGGTGCTCCGTTATGTAACTGTAAATCAAAAAAGCATAAAAATTGACTTCATTTTAGAGTATTGTGAATTGGCCACGCGTACTAAGGGATTCGCTAACACAAAACTTATTAAAATTAGCGGGACGGAAACGTAAGAGGTGATTGTTTTGTTTGTTTGTTTGTATGTTTGTTTGTTTTTTGCCACCAAACTATCTCTAATCTGCCTGCAATTCACAGAGACTCTCGCAGAGATGTTAGGTATACTGATAAAAGTTTTATTTTATATGTACTCAGCTTCTGAAGTCCTTATTGAGGTCTACAATGCTTTCATTAATGAAGAGTCGATAGAAGGAGTGATGGAGGAGGTGTTTACAGCCATGGAACATATCAGTAAAAGGAAAACCCATTGTTATGTGTTGTCCATTTCTTTGAAGTGAAGTGAAGCATGGTTATGGAGTGGTCTTTCAGAAACAATCCCTTTTCGGAAGACAGCAAACTTGACAAGTGCATCAATGATGTTGTCCAGTTTGTAGTCAAAGATGATAAATATGCTAATATTTCCAATTTCGTCGATGACATTGAGTTGTGATACTAATTATACGATACAAGCCCAAACACAGGTAACATTCAATAGACCTTTTTCACGATTCCCGCCATATTTGCATGCGCTTTAGGATTGATGGGATAGAAATAATGTCACATGTGTTTTCAGGGAGCAACAGATGATAAAATTTGCCAAAGTAGTTAGGTAGTTAGATGTCCACAATAGGTCACTTTCAAAATGAGGCTAGGTGCACAACTGTAGAAGGCCTAAATGTAATAAACGACCCTAAATGTAATAAACGACCCTATATGTAATAAAGTCCTAAATGTAATAACATTTTATCCTAAATGTAATAAAATCTTAAGTTGCAAATGACCGTTATTACTCAAATAAGCGCCGCATTTGCGGGGTTAATATGCGCCGCGACGCTTATTCGCGTAAAGACGGTACTAAGAGTTACTACCATGGTTTTAAGCGCCGCCCTCAAATAAGCGCCGCATTTTTAGAGAAAAAATTTCATAAGCTTCGGTACATTTCCTTGCACTATGTAACTTGATGTTTACAAATAAATTGCTTGTAAAGGGACGAAATAAAAAAAAAATTGTAAGCCTTAAAAAGTTTTTCATACTTCATTTTTGTTAAAGAAATTTACTGCAAAAACCGTGGACGAAGATCCTGTTGCTTGTCAACGTTGGATCTCTAGAAAAGAGATCTAATCAGCTAAAATATTAAGAACCAAAAAAGAGAAGTCTAAGGGCCTGTTTACATGGAGGTGGGGGACCCCAGGTAGGTGAGGTAACCCGCTTTGGTGGGTAAACCTCCTGTTCACATAATCTCTCATTTCAATTTGATTACGTTCACATGATAGGTGGGGTGACCCGCCGCATGTTACCTCACCTATCTGGGGTCCCCCACCTCCATGTAAACAGGCCCTAAAGACTACTGCACAGCTGATAACAATGTTTATAAATAACTAAGATAGTACGCGCGCTCTCTGATTGGCCGAGAGATGTGTTTGCATGAGAGCATGTAAACATGTGTGGAGTCAAGATGTTTTGCTCTTCGCGCGCTAATCACACAAGCATGAATTTTAAAATGTTTTTGAGTTGAAAACTCCACAAATTTACTTTATTTACCCATTCCCTCGTCGGATGAAACTTGGAAAATCTTTACAAACATGCTGTGCGAACATTTTTTCGCTTAAGCTGACATTTTAAGCGAGAAAAACTCTATTTTGGAAAGCATCTTTATATTGCAAAACAAGAACTGATTACACGTACATCAAGCTCCGTGTACAAGACTTCGCGACTGGTAAGAGTTTCTCTTTTAATCAGTAACCTAAGCAAAGAGTTTTTCTTTTTTCTAGAGAAAGTTATTTTATAAAAGCAATAGAAAACTTTTTTCCAGTGTTTGCATAGCCTGATATAAACACTCGAGGGGTTGGAAGAACTCTTGACAGTTATGCAAACCCGAGACGAAGTCGAGGGTTTGCAAAACTGTCTCGAATTCTCCTAACCCCTAGAGTGTTTATATCATCCTATGCAAACCCAGGAAAAACGTTTTCCAGTTGCTTGAATATTGCTTTTTTAGAAAAATACTGTTACTTTTTCATTTACAAGCAATTTATTTGTAAACGTTAAGTTTCACAGTCCATAAGGAAATGTACCGAATTTACGCGAATTAGCGCCGGGGCGCTTATTAACATTTTTTCAAAAATGCGGCGCTTATTTGAGAGCGGTGCTTAATACCATAGTAATACCGCTTAGTACCGTATTTATATGAATAAGCGCCGCGGCGCTAATTAACCCCAAAATGAGGCGCTTATTCGAGTAATTACTGCAATTGGCAAGTTAAGAGTTTACTACATTTAGGGCAAGTTGTTATTACATTTAGGACTTTATTACATTTAGGGTCGTTTATTACATTTAGGCCTTCTACAACAACCTTTCTTGTGAAAATGAGTTTATTTGCACGAGAATGAAAAATGATTTCCATATCAAAGGCTGAGCACGTACCCTCGTTTTGAAACAGAGGCCCAGGGGAACTCGGAAATGGCCTATTAGTTTACATTCCGTTTAAGCTAGGCATTTGAGACATCAATAAAGTCATTGCTATTATTATTATTATTATTATTATTATTATTATTATTATTATTATTATTATTATTATTATTATTATTATTGCTCAAACGAGCCAGGTGAATAATCCAGAAAAACTTTGGTGAGGTTTGTGAAATGCTCCCTGAACTATTTGCGTAATTACAATAATTCGGGCCAACCTAATTCAGATAAGAAATGAATGATAAAAAGACACCTAATTCAAGGCCCTTGTTCCAGACAGCACCCCGTTCACACGCAAAAGCGTAATGGTTGATATCCATACCAATCTCAGGTCAAGAGGAGTCAAAAACTAAACCCCTTTTATTTTGATGGTGCATAACGTACCTAAATAGCCTGTATAACTTAGAATAAGTCAATATTCCCCCTCCGGAAACAAGTCATACTCAATTAGCGCAAAGCCGAGTGAACATGACGTCATTACCGGGAGCTGTAATTGCTCATTTATATAAGTAGTCATAGAAGGATGATTTACTCCTTGTCGATGCCCTCCCTTACCTTCCGTGTGCTTTCCCTCTATTAAACATTCATAAATACCTTCCTGCATACTAATTAAGTGCCTTCCGTGTGCCTTCCCGCATACTAATAAGTGTCTAGTCAGTTACGTCACCCCTTTACTAAAGCCTGGCTAAAGATGCGTTCCTCCATACATAATAAGTGGATAGTCATTTCTTGCCTTCCTACGTACTAATAAGTGGATAGCCGTTTACATGTTAATAACTGAACTTTTCAATAGAAAAAAAAGCTTTGCCTAAGCTTTCCCGGTATCTTATAACCTTGATTGGCTCATGTTAAATCTAGTGTGCGTTCAAAACAAAAGTGGACAGAGTATGAGCGCACTATCTTTCTTGCAATCGCTTTGCTAGGACAATTTATTGGTTGTGTTCGCTTGTTTCACGCTCCGTTAAAGTCAGCTAATTATGCGAATTAAGGAACGGTGCCGACATTTGCATTCAAATTAGTTCTATAGTCAGACCCAAGGGACAGTCTTGACTTATTATTATAAAAATACAAAACAATAAATAACTTATAATAATATATAGATTTAAGGCCTGTTTACATGGAGGTGAGAGACCCCTGGGGTCCTCCAGGGGTCTGTGTAAACAGGCCCTTAGCGAGGGCTAAAACCGAAGCTTCCGTTAATAAATTTATAATTTAAATCAAACAATAAACTGATAAATACGCAGTTATTTCCATGTTCGTCGGTGATATCAAGGTATGATTTTAATTACAGTCAAACCCCGTTAATACGGTAAACGGGCACTGCCAGGGGGCCATAGAAAGTGTCCGTATCAGAACGGGGTGCTGTTTGCTCAAAAAGAAAATGGAGTGCCAACATAGGTGCAACTTCTCTCCCCCCCCCCCCCCCCCCGCCACTTTACGTCCTCGTTATTCCAGGCACTAATCTAACGATTCTAACCTTTTTGTTTAATTCTACAGAATTCCGCAAAACAAAAGCAGCAGGGACTAGAGGTCAAAAACATATTAAGTGATCTGAAATCACCAATGTTTATTACAATCGTCATTGGCCTCGGCTTAGTGTTTCTGGTATTCCTTACTGGTTATATCTGGCATAAGTATTGCAGACTTAGACGCAAGAACACGACCGAAAATACAAGCCATGCTAGTGAAGCTGGAGAATGTATGGGTAAGTGAAATATCATCATGATTGTAATAACAGCATTTATTAATAACGACAAATTGTTCATACCAATGATTAATTTCTGGTCAAAATATTATGCTTAAGTAGAATCGTCTCATTTCATTACACTGTGTGTATCCTAGATTAAACTGCTTGAAACCCTTACTAGTATCCCTCGGCGTTAGCATCACATCTTTGCAAATCTTTAAGAATTTTTCGAGCTTTATGAAAATCCTTCCCGATAAATATTTCTTGTGCATTGTTTTTCAGGTGAAAATTGCAATAGGAAATCGCCAGGTGAGAAACGTTCTTCTGTGGCTTTTGAAACCGCACCTGCATAGAGTTTCTATTACAGTGCCGGCAGAACGAAACATTGCAAATAGAAAAGTGCACCTTTTCATAGTGTTATTAATTATAGCGGAGCTCCGGCGCGCGAAGCGCGCCAGCGGAGCACCATGGGTAATAAAATTTGGTAAACCATCCATCCGAGAAAATTTGGTTATGACGTAGCGTACGCCCGTACACTCTTTGCGGGGGAGGGAAGGCAATCAGGTGTCAACCCGTCCGGGGGAGGAGTATGTTATAAATCGCGCGATGCATTTGTGCAACCCACCTGTTTCTTGGCGGGAAATCGCGCAAGAAATGACGTGGTTGTCGTCGCGTTCAAAAACAGGTTTACTGTAACGGAACTACTTAATCTTCATCATTTCATTGCATAAGGATTTTGTGTCCGGAGAGCTCAGTTTCTAGTAAACTGTTTCGAGGAAATGGTTATGGCAACAAGTAATAGCGGATTGGATTCAAACTATATGCTTGTAAGTGAAAAGTGACGGGAAAGAGAAGAAGAGAAAGGCATAGAGTAAGAATTAACAGGCGCGCTAGCGAAGAGGATTCAAGTGGAAATTTTATGCAGCATCTGCGACTTGTTCACTGATAGCTGAAGCTGACAGAGTTTTGAGTCATCTTTTGATGTTTTTACCTGTCTTTTTGCACTGGATCTACAAAATGAAATACAGCAGCTATCAACATTATTTTGTTATTCTTGGCTGGCTTGTTTACTGGGTTGTGGTTGAGAAATGCGCCACACGACAAAAAGAAATCGGGAATCATCGTTTTCAAAAATAAGCTACTCTTAGTAAGCTTACTTCGCCTTGCTGGACCATGCGAAATATCTTAAGCGATTCTGGCCTTACTTGATGGGTTTCCGTGCTGCATCTCGACCGGCAAGCTTGAATAATTTTACTGCATTTTATGTGTTTTCTTTTTTCATGTTTATGCCGTCATTTTACGCACATTTGTAAGGTTTGAATCAATTTATCTGACCTAGTAAAGAACTTAAAAAAGTCTTTAGACATTTTCTGACCGCGAATTATATTTCTTTTATTGATTGTTAGTAGTCTCTCTTGCAATTTGCCGTTAATGTTTTCAGTCGTTCATGAACATTACCTTGCAGGAGTACTCAAAACGTCGCGCGTATTAAACGCTTGTAATTAAGTTTACACATCGTTATAAAACCATTAAATAAATAAAAAAACACAATAAATTCTTTATGTTGAAGTGTAACTCTATTAATGTTCATTCAAACACTCCACAGCTTGCAACTGGCTGGCCGTTATATAGGTGATTTTGGAAATTTTTTTAGCGGTTTTCGTTATTAATGGGAGCTTCGCTTTTAGCCCTGGCTAAATCTATATATTAATGGTGTCTCATAAACCGCGCCCGCAGAGAGTTTCCATTACAGTGCCGGCAGAACGAAACATTGCAAACGGAAAAGTGCACCTTTTCATAGTGTTATGTTAATTGTAATAGTGTCTTATAAATGGCAACGACTGTTTAGGAAAGAGAAAATTGCCTTGTCTTCAGAGAGTCTAGAACAGAGGTGTTCTTACTCGCCGCCGCCATATTGGAATGCCAGAATACCCGGGGACTAGGCTGGATCGCGCGCAGGTATATTCAGTGGAGGTCAGCTGATACGTTTTCAGCCAATGACAGTCGTTGGTACATCTGCGTAACGTACTGTAGCTTGTATAGTCTGCACTATATTCTAATTTTCAAAAGAGCAAGTTAGAGTAGTTACATTAATGAAGAAAAATGGTCATAGCTATCACTGGGGACAGTATTTAGGGATATAAAGAGTTCTTGGAAAAAATGATACTACCACAAATACCACCACACATGTAAAAGACGTCTTAACCTAAAAATGTTTTAAAAAAAAGTTGTTCAGAGTTATTGCAGACTCGAAATAGCACTCAGATAGAAGAAATACATAAAATTCATGTACCCCAAGTTTAAAGAGGACTTACAAGGTTTTCAAAAAGATTGAAACAGAGAAAACACATATCGACAAGAGCTTTGAATAAGCTTTGAACTGAGAGATTTCTTCTATTTGAGAGGTCATATGATACCTGCTTTCGTGTGCGTAATATAAATATTATTCTTTACAGACTTTAAATACGTTGTGTGCTGGATCGTAAAAAACGATAAAAGCTTTAAAGAATGTACATGTAGGCGTTCAAATGTGGAAAATTTGGTAAATCTGTTATATGTTTTTTAACTGCAAGTCAAACCAACAAAACAAAATGAAAAATGATCACGTGACATAAAGTATGACGTCCCAAAACTATTTTCTTAGTTCTGACGCAGGTAAAAATTCGCAGCCTCTTTTCAATTCCTTTTCTCTTAGCTTTCGACTGTAAAGCTGCAATCCGCAGTAAAGATGTTTGACGTTCACAATTAAACACCTAAAATTAGAATTTTTATACAATAGGAGGGCAACTAGTCTCTGTTCTTGGAACTTTCAGATATTCACAATGCCATAACTCAGCGAATATTTCAGATATTGGAGCGTTTAGCTCTGGATTGGAGGAGGGAGGGGGGAGGCAAAATGCATGCCGTCTTGTTTCAAACCCATTTATTGGCAGTTGCAATAGAGCAGATTCACGTTATAGTCACTGACTTTTGTATATTTGAAGTACAAACAAATTATATACCTTGTTTAGGACTGAGAGAACAAAGACCATTACACTGTCTAGCGGGACATCCCCTTATAGCAAATGGGACGTCATGATTGGACATTTGCACGGCGAATATTTGGCCAGATGTTTCTTGTTTACTGGCCAAGTTCAGAGGCACCCAACGGGAAATTTTGAGAAAAAGACCTAAAAACAAGAACAAAGCATGAACAAAGCTTTCTGAAGTCATTTTGAAAAGCATTATTGCAGATTGCTGGGAAAAATTTCCTCACTCCCAGCAAGGACTGATGGAAGAGTTCCCAGCCAGCAAGCTGCACCTACAACCTGCAACCTGACTTACTAGGAAGTTTCCCTGCAGACATATGTCCATAAATCACTGGCCAGTTTGGGTGTGGTCCTAGGGCAAAATTCACCCCTTCAGTGATAATAGAAAAGGCAAAGGCCAACGAACTTAATTCAGGTGAATTAACCAAAAACGCTACGCTCACAGGGGTGGATCCAGAAAGTTCGGAAAGGGGTCCAGCTATGTTACTTTTTTGTTTACTAAGAATTAATTAGAAATAGTAAACAAATTCGTAAGAAAAAGGGGTCGCAAAGGTCCACTCCGCCGACCCCTAAGTCCACCCATGATTCACACGTGAAATATTTTCAACACTCGAAGAGACTATTCTACCTCCCCGCGGCCATGCGATATCCGCTGTATAAACCTAGGAAATCCAAATGATATTGTTCCAGAAAACTAAGGCAATGATCATTTTATTGACATTTCAGTTTTTATGTTTATACGCCAAAAATGCCTACTTACACTGCCCCGTCACTGTGTAGTTCCTGAAACGCTGACTACAATCTTGATCGAAAAAATTCCATTACGTGATGGTCATGCTATAGTGCGGTCAACACAAAATACAGACTGCACAAAAATGTAGACTAGGTACAAAACACAGAATGCAGATTGCAGACTAAGTACAAAACGCAGACTGAGAAGAAAAACAGTTTTCTTTTTTTTTTTTCTCACCAATTCTGTGTTTTCACTGTCACGTCATCAAAACATAAAAATGCAAACCAGTCAATACAGAAAGTCCAGAATCTGGGAAATGAAAGAAGATAAATATACAAAAAGCCTCGCCAATAATCATGTTTGTGCGATAATTCCAATACGAGATATTAGGGAAAACGTTTTACCTAAATTTATAGGGCTTTGTATGGAGACGCCATGTTGATGTCCCTTTGAGGGGCACAAATATGGCCGCCGGAAACCAACGGAAACCTATGTTTTTTAGTTTTCCTACTAATGCGTGAATTCATCGCTTAAGGAACTCATAAAGAGTAAAGTAATATTTATTCTAAGACAGGGAATGTTTAGATAGCAAAATCTCAAAAAAATCAATAGCGTTTTTGCCCCACACTTGAGAGCTATCCCGGCCGCTAGCTAAATGCCGCGTCACGCAAAGACCTGGAAATTCACGCGTCGTCTATTGCCAAACGAAGAACCCTTTGGAACCGAAAATTTGTGTAAATAAAGGTTTTTAGGTATACCTTATTACATGAAATTTTCGCGACATGTCTATTTCGCGATTTTGATGTGCGCATATTTCGCGACGCTTAAATTTTTTATTTTCAATCACTTTAAAATCGCGTTTTTGAGTACAACAATTTACATTTCATAGGCAATGTTATTTCACATATCTTGTCATGTCATGGAACAATAACCTCAAAATCAAGAAAAACCAAGCAGTTCTAACAATGTCCACAAGCAGTTTATGCTTGTACCGGTTAATTATCAATTGACCACAACATCCATTTACACTGAAAATTGATCATAAAAGTAAAAACTGTGATTTGTAAACGTTTCAGTGGTAGTTAATAAACTCGTTCTTTCTTGATTTAGACATAATGTGAGTCGCGTCATGTTATGTTCGTGACACTCATTGTTCGCGACACTTTAATTTCGCGATTTGTTTTGTATCGCAAAATTCGTGAAATTAACGTGTCGCGAAAACTTCATGTAATGAAGTACGTTAGTTGTTTTTTTGGCGAGAAAAAAAAAGAAAACTGTTCTTCTTCGCAGTCTGCGTTTTGTACTTAGTCTGCAGTCTGCATTCTGTATTTTGTACCTAGTCTGCAATTTGTACCCAGTCTGCAGTCTGCGTTTTCAACTGACCGTGCGCCGGTTGTAGTTTATCTTGAATCGGTGTGTTTGTTCTATAGCTAAAGAACTCTAAGCGCATACAATCTAAGGACCGAGTGCGATCTCAGTACCTAGTCAAAAGCTAAAAAGAGTTCTCCTAGATGGACCTAGTGTTGCGTTAGCGCTTTGGCTTCAAGGAAGAGAACGTCATTTCCACGTACGTTGCCGGAATCAATGATACATCCCTTGGGAGCTGCAGAATTAAACAGAACACTTATTCTTAGACTTTTCTATAAATATATCTACAGAATATTTCGATATATTTCAAATAACCTCTAAATTAGATTTATGTACTCCGCAATGGTGAAGTGAATAAAATGTCATATCGGAGTCAAACCTGCTATAGGTGGTTTTCACGTTACGTCATCGCCGCTTTGCTGGTGGACGGTAAACAAAAGATCGCTCTTTAGCTCGCTTTGTTTGTCCATCAGCATTTGTTCATTTCACCGTTGTTATTTGTGTCTCCCGAGATTGCATGAAAACCACCTATACTACGGGTAAAAATTCTATATCTACAAAATTCTGTGATATGACACATGAAAGACGTAGTGTCGATCAAAATTTACCCTTCTTGCTAGATTAACTTTTCTTAATTTAATAGGAGAGGATTAAGAGTGCATTTGATGAAGTTTTATTAGGGAACTTAAAGCAATCAGGATGACGATGGCAGTAAAAAACTTCACTAAATACGCCGAATTTGTGTCCTCTCAAATTTTATCTTGTTTATGTCTCGTAAAAAATGCTGCTATCTTCAGAAATAAAGACCTAGGAAGAAAAAAATTCGTCGTCGTGCGTTCACGCCATCCTCCATAAAAGGTCGCTTGAAAAAAGTGCCAAAAAGTATGATGCACGTGCAAAGTTGTTTCTGTTTTACAAATAAAACCAATTGTTTTTCTGACGTTCCCACTGCCGTCTTTGTCGTGGTTGCTTAAGTTCCTCATTGATTGGACTCCAAGTAGAAACCCTCCCCTAAACCTCCCGCCACAGAGGTTCCCTTGAAAAGACAGCTTGTGGGAAGCTGGGACTCAAAATAACGTCACTGTCACGTTTTTTTGTTTTGGATAATGCCACGCCCCACGAACTTTACTCTCTCTCGAAGATGTTAAATGTTTTCTGATGTTCTTTCTGATTGTTATTCTGAGAAGCTGATGTATTGCTAATCGATCTGAAGGTTCTGAATTATAATCTTGAAGATCACCTGAAGAAAGTCTACGATTGTGTTCGTTTTAATCATAGAGCGAAGGGAACGTCGAAAAGGGAGAAGAAAAATCTCCTCTGTGCGCTCATTAATGAGGCATGTCATAAGTTGTCACGTGACTGAATAATTGCCTGTGAGAGTCTTCAGCGGACCGGGGGGTGGTTTGATGAAACCCACTACACTTACTTGTTAGCCTCTTCTTCCTACACTTTGCAGCACACGTCTCGTAAACGAAACCCGCTGTCAACAGCGTGATAAAGGTTATCAACATTGCGCGAAGTACAGTCCAAAATCCAGGCGAGTTTCCATCTAGTAAAGTCACAACGCGGTCTGCGTCTTTGTCTGATATCTGGCGGCTCCTGGTTTCGGTCTAAAAGGAAGTTCAGATGGTAACGTATATTAAAGTGAAAAGCAATCTGTTTAATTTCTTTCTCTTAAACTTAAATCACTACTCGCAAGTCTTGAAGCTTCGAAACCGCGTATATTGAACGAATTCAGTGGATGCAAAGACGGCTGTCCGGGTGATAGTGTGTCTCCGCAGCCTCCTTTTTTACACCCTCGCCCCATGCCTTTTATTTTGCTACTATTTACCTTGAACATGACCAACCGGCAAGAGTATGACAGTTATCACATATTAAGGGGGGTGGATACCACCCTGTATGGCCCTAAACAATTAAAGGTTGTTTTCATTAAGCTAAAAGATCTACTCTTCAGTAGCTGCACACAGGAGCTAATTACTCCTGCTCTTCTTCTCCTTCTTCTTCTTCTTCTCGTTCTCCTTCTTCTTTTAATCATTATTATTGTTATTAATTATTATTACCATTATTAATTTCCTTCGACACATTTTGGCAAAATTAATTACAGTCTACAGGAGCCAGTAGTGTGTTCCTATATGGTTACAAGATTTGACGTTATGTGTGGCATGAGGTCAAGCCACTGTTATAAATAAACGTGTGAGTTTTTTCCTTTTTGCAAGCATCATTATCAAATCTGCAGTTGCTAAAAGTTTAGTTTTAATATTTACCAAATCAGTGGATGGCAATTTTCGCGCGTTTTAATTGGCTTCCGTAACCCGGAATATACTTGGCTATTCACTGTTTTCGGATGGTAGGCAATTTGTCTCCCCGTTTTGCGACGGTTTCGGAAGACGATTTGTTAGCTGCAAACGAGACAGCTGTACCAACAAATACCAAGTCAAAACGAGAAGATATGATCGCCCAAAACTGTTTAATCTATCTGGTCAAGATTTCAATCGACGAATTTTGCCGTGACACCTCAAATCAGGAACAGCAAGGCCGGGAAGTTGCTGTTTCTTTTAGCTAACCACTAATAAGTTGCAGAGTTTACGAAAGAACTGCTCGTAAATACTACAGGCAAATGTCTTAGAGTAGCCCATTTATTTTAATAAAGGTTAATTAATTAACTTACATGCAATGCTTGGGTGTGTCGAAAAATAATTTTCTTGATGTCTCGCTGTCGATATTTAAACAGATTCCTTAGGCACTCAGTTTCTTCCTCAAATTCTTTTTTTTCAAGTGCAAATCCAATTGACCGCTGAGAACTAAGGAACATGGTCACTGCCAAGCGAGAGTCTTCGACTTTATCCATGTAGTAAGAGGCTGTGTAGATGTCCGCTAAGATTCCATCTACTTCTTCTTTTACCACTAGTGCATTGTACATTTCGCGGAAGTTGGGATAATCTGCAGCACAGGAAATAAAGCGTTCGTCAGTTGAAGTCCGGCTATGCCACGAAAGTTATCAAGATTCAAATTAAACAATGACAGCTGCCACCAAACTGACTTAAACATAAAAATAACTGCTCAAAACAGAGAAAAGAAGGTATAAATTACACAGCGAACACAAAAGGAGACACGAATGAGCAAACTTGAAGAAGATTGAAACGAAGTGCAATAGAGAGGGGAAGTGTGACGTAACGTTGCCATGATAGCAAAATTTCTAGATCACAACCGCCATGGCGAGCTTAAGCAATGACGACGGCGACAGCATCGCGAACCGGTTTAGATTAGGAAAACAACAACGTTATACGTCCATCACGCTTTTTGTACATTCTTAGCCGTTGTTGCACGACTGCGACAGGAAACTTCCTATTTTCACGCGCCCGCTTTATGGAGTTGGGGAACACAGCGCAAAATTTTCTTTTTTCTTTTTCTACCAGATACGGTCCTCTTGGTTTCAACCCCAAACCAGAATTTTGCAAACATTTGACAAATTAAATGAAATTGAATGACAGAAGTTTGAAACAGTCCCAATTCACTTTTTTAAGTGATGTTTTCGGTTTGTTATCATTCAGGCCCCAGTTTTTCAAAAGCTGGATAACGCTATCCACTGTATAAATCACTATCCAGCGGATAGCGCAATTGGTTTCCCTAACACTTATCCGCTGGATAGTGATTTATCCGGTGGATTCTAGTGCTATCCAACGTTTGAACAACTGGAGCCAGGAGTTTTGCTACCATGGCAACGTGCGTAACGGCTTCTCTCCATTGAGGTTGTTTGAACCCGTTAGTAGCCTTGTAGTTTTTCAAAGTTCACTTTTGTCTCCTGTAACCTTTGATATAATATTTTGTTTGAGACAGAGCTGTAATTTTGCCATTCTGTGAGATGATTTTCACTTTAACTTAGTACTGCATCTTGGACAAAATCTATGGTGTTACCATTCAAATGAAACCTCCGAGGCCAAGAACTTTTGCGTTTTGCACAATGATGCTTGATTTTCTTTTCCAACCCTCTTAGTTGGACTGATTATTTTATAAGAGTGAGAAGGTTAAAACGACTTGATACCTTTTCGTCCATGCCCGGATATAGCAACGTCTCTACTCAAACGACTTCAACCGGTATCAGGATTTGAAAACGTACCTTTGACGTTGGCAGACTGCTTCAAAGCCTCCTCGTATGCATGACTGTCTTCCAAAACTGCAACCTGGGTGAACTTCAAAAGTTAGCTGAGTATCTTAACATTACTGAACTCAATTAAGCCTAGTAAGATATAGAGGACGCTAGGGGATAGGGGATGTGTACTAGATAGCTTCAACGATGATTAACAGTTCTAGCATTTGTGAAAGAGTTTCAAACTTTGAGATAATGATAATTTACGCACATTCACGCCAGTACATTTCTTTGTTGTTTTGTTGGCATCAATGAACCTTCCTGAGATATCTTCTAAAATATTCGTTGCTGTAAGGGTGTGAGAGTTGTGCAGTTCGTCGTATATAAATAAAGAAGAATAACCTTTTATCTGTTTCGGGAATGAAGTGAAGTTAATCAATTTCCGCGACATTGTATGGAGGTTAAGGCATTGTTAATCCACTGAGTTAACACGAACGTCATGGCTTCGAATTGAATTTTGTTTAATGCCCTGATTTTTTCAGTCTCAGCCGTTTGGGAAGTTCGAATCTAATTATAGATGCATTTCACGACTTCAGATATTATTTCCTTATTTAATCTAGCGTACTCTGCTAGCTATTAACCTAACGGCGTTTTGCATTTTCTGGTGCGAAGAGATACGATGATGAAGATGATGATGGTGCTAACCTTCACTCCCAACAGAGATTTACGATGTAGCATGGATGATGACGTCAAGGCACTTGTGAAAGTAGCGGTGAAAAACGAGCAAAGAATAAGGCCAGTAAGAATCCACAGGATGCCAAACAAACGTGCAGGCGCTGACTTTGGAGTCCTGTCACCATACCTAATATCCAGAGAAAGAACTCTCTTATATCAAAAGTTAAATATACCAGTTTTAATAAATATTTCCAAACATGAAGATTTCATCGCTATCGTAACTAAAGACTAAAAAAAAAAAGTAACCCGGGGTACACTTATCCCATGGGCTGTCTATTAAGTTCCAAGAAATGTGAAAAAGATATTTCAGAAACTAGCTAAAACCTGATTGCTGTTAAATAGCTTTTCATTGTTGTTGGCGATTTCCCCCTTCCCCTTTCGTATTTCGTTCAGCTTCGTTCGGTTTATCATTCCTGAGGAAAACAATAGACTACTCGTACATGTAGTCTATACTTGAAATAATCAAATTTAAAGCATTGAGTTTCGGCGTGCCTTAACGTTAAGATTGCAAATCATTAAGCTGGATTTATAGTAGACAAGCCGTTGGTCATTTCTTTTAGCGACAGTCGAGAACTTTCATGACTATAATTAAACAGGTATCTCCCCTATCTGTTATTACCCAACTGTTGTCATGCCCACGAAAGACCACCAAATTCCCTCCATCACGCCTCGTGTGAAAGAGCGTGGAAAGTGATCAGAGTTTTTAGATGTGTCCTGTAAGTTAAAGTAACAAAAAAAAATAGTTGCAAATGAGGCGATATCAATTATATATGAATTACTTTATTGAACCTTTTCTCGACTACATGGTGTCCGACGTTCCAAAAAGGAATATATATATAATATCCTCAGGAGAGCCTGGAATAATAGGACGAAGAGGGAAACGCCCAGTCTAGCCCTTGGGATATATGAATTTTAGACTTTGAGATTTTAAAACATTGTAATTCTTAGATGGAACAAAAATTTTTTTGTTTGACACTCAGGGAAATATGTATTCAGAAGTTTCAGCGCATGTACGTTTTCAGGCGATCACCATAATGTATTAATTGAACAGGTGAAATGGAAAATGTGCGTTTCAAACGTGCTTGAAATTCAATTTCAGGCACGTTTATTAGTAATAAACCGAACCAAGTGGCGCCGACAAGTCTACACTTTTCCCTTTTCAAACGCTCGAAAAACGTTTTTGACCCCAAGGTTAAGCAAGAAGAATAGGACGCTACGATATTGGTAACGTATTAGTGTTCAATTCAGTGAAAATAGCAATATTTTACGTTATTGCTCACTTTTCGCACGTTTCTCTCAATATGTCAATACAAAGAGCTTAAAAAACAGAACTATTCGTTGAAGTTTCCCCTGGCTAGCTATTGTTGACATTTTTGGGTGCCTTTTTAAGTATGGCTGGTATTAGCGGCTAAATCATAAGATCGACCTAAGGAAACTAGTTTTTAACCTGCATAATACATGTCTGTTTAAAATTTAAAGGAGGCTATTTACGGCCCATTATAATCAATTTAGATTCCCAATCCTTAGATGCGGAAGACGGCGAACTGAAAGCTTAATCTAAATCCAGAATTATTTATTCAACCCCTGTAAATGATTTCTTCTTAATGTCTTTTGCCTTAGTTTTTGGTCTCCGCGAAAATAAATATTATAACTGGCGATCCATCTGTGAAAAGAAAAATTTAATAACAACAATTTTAATCGGTTACGGCTCCAAAGAGGTGTGGGGGTGTAGTCAAATTTTTTCCCCAGCCATTCATTTGCAAATTTAATAAATGTCTATATAAAGCAGCCGATTTTGATAAGTCATCTAGCCACTATTACAAAACGCGAGTGTCCTACCAGTAAAAAGCCTCCGAGTATAACCACAAATTACTGAACATATTTCGGTGAGGGTAAAAGGCGGAATGAGTTTGCGAAATAGCATGTGGCAGGGCTTGCGGAATGACATAATTATGCGGAATGTAAAATGTGGAAAATGGCTCAAAGAAATGAATTAAACTGAAAAACATGAGCACGTCTTTGCCGCTCCTTTTTTCGGTGCCAATTTGAGTGAGCAAAGTTTTTCCTGGTCCATTTATTACTGCTGGCTTAAACCAACAACGCAGAGCAGAAAGTAGCGATAAGCTTTACTGTATTCGTGTCTATGTAATACTTAATTGATACTTAATTTATTTTTGTTGCTTTGGACAATGCTTTCTCTCTTTCTGCCCACCATTATAATAAAGTCAAATGTCAAAACGCTAGAGGGAAAAGAACGTTTGTTGAACGTGAATTCGGGCTATCTACAATTCTAGGAATTATTAATTCATACGGTGGATGGATCAGATCATATTTGAGACTAAATGAACGCCTCGAGTCAAACATTAATCTGTAATCCAGAAATCGAGTGAAGCGAACTGCTCTCTGTCTCCTTTAGGCCTTTTCGCGTGTCTTCGCACCTTCCTTGTTCGTGTGCTTTGTGCGCGTTTAACCTGAAAAAAATGCTAAAACAATAAGAACGAAAAAAAAAAAAGAAAAAAAGACACACACTCAATTGCCAGCATTCGAACTCGCCCTTCTCCGCAAGCTGTTAGCTTCGCGTGCCGAAACTTAACCAAGCAGCTAATGAAATAAAATACAAGATCCTTTTTCATCTCTGAATATTATGTCACGATCACGTAACCCACCGTCTGAAAAAGAAACACTTCTCACGCCGTTGCAAATACAAATATAGTTAAAAGGAAACTTTTAAGTTAATCGTGCAAACGTCTTTTGCAGAAAAAATCAATTAAGTAGAACTGGAGCATGACCTTCCAAAACATCTTTTCTTCAATGGTCGACTTTCGTTCTGTAGTATCGGTGCTGCCATGCAGCTCGACTAATAAAGGCAAGAGGAATCTTTGTGGCTGTGCGGAAAAGGCTAATCGACAATGAGCCTTTGTGGCTGTTTGATTGTCATCGTATGTCAACATTAAAACAGCGGCTGCGTTTGCAAATTGATTGGCGCCAAAAAAGGACGCACTTTTTAGTTTAATTTATTTCTTCGAGTCATTCTGCATATATTACGTTACACATAATTATGTCATTCCGCAAGCCATGCCACATGCCATTCCGCAAACTCATTCCGCCTTTTACCCTCACCGAACATATTTACCTTCCGTTTTACTTAAGTAAGCAAAATTTTTCTTACGTTATTGAATATATACACGCTTACCAGTCCCCAGATTAAAATCCCAGCAAATCCTGCCAAAAGTAAGGTTAAAATAACAACAGGCCAGGTATCTTTCATGGCTTGTAAGACGCGCTTTCGTAAATGTTTTAATGTTTGCTGTTTGTTCACTATGAAAACAACACCTGGCGATTTCAAGACCTCCACGTACGTATGCCCTCCGTAAGAACCATCTTCGCTTCCTTGCACGGGAAGTGCCAGATCAGCTTCCTTGTTTACAATGGTTTTATCAAGCTCTCGTAAATTATCAGCTTTTTTCGCGACTTCAGTAAGGGGTATTTTCGTGCAAATGTGAAGTCCTTTGGACACAATTTCCTGAAAGATACCTTTCACTCTGAATCCAGGCGAGGAGCCCTGTACGCTTTCATGGTTTATACCACTGTTATCGTTCGTTGCGTTCATTGCTTCTCCTGGCTGTGACGAGGCCAATCTTGTTCTGTTTTCGTTCTTCTCTAATGGCTCTTCGTCAAACATGACATAAGGCGGCTTCTCCATCCAGGAGATAACCACCGGAGGTTTCACGCAAAAACTTGGATAACATCGATTTTCTTGAAGTTCATCCAAAAGACTCACATCAAGAAATTCTTCCACGGACACCGAAAAGCCAACGGACAGAACTAACAAGAAAATTACCAACAGTGTTTTTAGCGTCATTATGTTTTTCTTCTTATCTCGTTGACCTTAAAACTTGTAGATATTTAAAAGTCACTTTCCTTCCCTCCCGGCTAATAACCTTTGTAGGCTCGTAACGGGAAAAACGTAGAAAGAAACTAAAAATTAAAATGTTGCTTCCCCCATCCGGGAATTCTATCTTTATACGATAATTGAAATGGGCGGTTCCTAATAAACGCGCATGTGCAAAGCAATGCAAGTGTCATATTTGCTTGACTTCACCCTAACTGAATTTTTAGTTTTCGAAATGCAATATGCCTCTGTTGCAAGGTTTTTGACAAAAAACAAACCAGCCATTGTCTCGATATTATCCTGGTCTGCTGTTTTACCATTCGAACAGGAAAGATGTTAATTTTGGCCCAGTTTGAGCTAAAAAATAATAAAAGACAGCTCAGAAAATTAACATGTTCAGAGTCCAGTGTTAATTCCGTCTTACTCAAAGAAACCAATTTTGTGAATTACTTCGGGAATAATAAAACCGCCTTGTTAACTTAAACACAAGCAGGGTCTTTAAAAAATTCACCTCAGAATTTTATTTTTGCAGCTAAGTAATTACTTACGAAACAGTCCATTACTACGCCCGTTGTATGGTTTTAAGAACTATGTTCCTTTGTGAGACTTTTTCGTCGCGTTCTTTTTTCCTGTACAAAAATTGATACTATACGAAAAGATCTTGCATCGAAACATAGTTCAAACTTGCTCATGGTGCCTAAAAACGTGCTTAACTATTTATCTGCAAATTGAATATTAAATGGTAGCTTAGATGCTAAACAGATCTTTCGCCAGTTTTGTTAAAAAGCACAGGTGTTCACGATAAACGGTTTTCGGGGAGGTATTTTCCCCGTCAGTTTCACCATCATAAATTAACATGTTTACCTTTCAAGTTTGCCATCAAAATAAACAAATTTTCTGAAGTTTTCTTGAATTTATAAAATGAAAAATTCCGAGAATGTAGATGAGACACTGATCATGGTTCTTGGAGGATAATTCAGTGTTGTTTCTTCTAACGGAGGTATAAAAGTGTCATGTTAATTTGTTGAGCAGCCAGTTTGCAACAATGTTCAACTCGGTTGGCGGTGAAAATTATACAATGCACTTACAGTTTAATTGTTTGTTTAAAAGGTTCTATAGTCTCAAGTAACTTGCGAGCAGACGGGCTATATTTTTCCGCGGTATAAACTACCTTGCGAGAAGTCGAGCAGTTTTCAGAAAGCTTGCATGTATTTAACCGCTAAACCGGTGATTTTTCACATAGGCTTTTTTTTTCACTCTTTGACTAAATATACACCTAACTGCAATAACATTGTCATAGAAAAATTCTATGGTAAAAATAAAAACTGATGTGAAAAGGCAAATAGGAACTAATTAGGCTCACCGGTAAACCACTATGGGGTGAATTTATTTGCAACACTGACACGCACCACCGTCGCATTTGCAAATTGTTTTTCAGTAGTGTTTTTGCGTCTGGAAAAAGAAAAACGCCCGAGCTGCAAATGAACGCAGCCTATAGCGATTTATTGGTCCTTCGTTACAAAGTTTCAAACGTTGTAGTAGTTTTCTAGGCACTGTTGTTTTATGCTGCCGTGAATTCCCTTAGGCCTATAAAATCTTATAATCCTATAATGTTCCATCTACCATACGAACGCATAATGACGTTATGTGCACGACTTATAATTAATCATTGCTTTTAGTCGAAACTCGAAGAGGATATTCAGCTTGGTAATGAGCAGTGACTCTCACTATTATTACTAGAGATGTCTTCCTGAGACAATGCTCGTTGGGCAAATATTGGTAGATTTTACAGTTATACGTCTTGTAAAAAGTGAATTTAGGTGCGTCACTTATGTGTTGTGCGAGACACTTTGTGTCACACAGACAGGAAGAAAGTCTCCTCTGGCTTTGTTACACCTGTCTCTAAAGACGAAAGAGGCGCATTATCATCGAAGCACGTCACAATACCTCTTTAAATTTTATGTGAGCAGAAGCTATAATAATTTTTCAGGCACAGTTTTATGGTTTATTTGCTAAGAAATGTAGGTTCAGCAGCAAGTCCGTCCGAATGTTATGACGACACCTGAAGAACGCTTCTTATAAAGGCAATAAAGGCTGAATTACCCACTTAGTTCTTCTTTACAATATTTTGAAAAAGTCATAAAAAAGTTGCCTTAGTTAACAGCATCATTAGCTATTATCTTGGACGGTTACTATTATTGTCTTATGCCGGCGGGTGTTATTTCCTGCACATGAAACATCGATGTATACATTCGTAGGTGATAATATTGTACATGTATTTTAGGTAAACACTGTTATCATATATAGCCTTACGCCTACGCAAATGAACACCACTTCTCTGTGATCATAAATTAGCGTTTAAAACATTATACGGAACGTCCTTTCCAATTATACGAACGGGTAACTAGTCACGCGTTTGTAAAGAAATTGTGGTGCTCCGTTATGGAACTGTAAATCAAAAAAGCATAAAAATTGACTTCATTTTAGAGTATTGTGAATTGGCCACGCGTACTAAGGGATTCGCTAACACAAAACTTATTAAAATTAGCGGGACGGAAACGTAAGAGGTGATTGTTTTGTTTGTTTGTTTGTATGTTTGTTTGTTTTTTTGCCACCAAACTATCTCTAATCTGCCTGCAATTCACAGAGACTCTCGCAGAGATGTTAGGTATACTGATAAAAGTTTTATTTTATATGTACTCAACTTCTGAAGTCCTTATTGAGGTCTACAATGCTTTCATTAATGAAGAGTCGATAGAAGGAGTGATGGAGGAGGTGTTTACAGCCATAGAACATATCAAGAAAAGGAAAACCCATTGTTATGTGTTGTCCATTTCTTTGAAGTGAAGTGAAGCATGGCTATGGAGTGGTTTTTCAGAAACAATCCCTTTTCGGAAGACAGCAAACTTGACAAGTGCATCAATGATGTTGTCCAGTTTGTAGTCAAAGATGATAAATATGCTAATATTCCAATGTCGTCGATGACATTGAGTTGTGATACTAATTATACGATACAAGCCCAAACACAGGTAACATTCAATAGACCTTTTTCACGATTCCCGCCATATTTGCATACGCTTTAGAATTGATGGGATAGAAATAATATCACATGTGTTTTCAGGGAGCAACAGATGATAAAATTTGCCAAAGTAGTTAGGTAGTTAGATGTCCACAATAGGTCACTTCCGAGTTCCAAAAACCCTCACTTTCAAAATGAGGCTAGGTGCACAACTGTAGAAGGCCTAAATGTAATAAACGACCCTAAATGTAATAAACGACCCTATATGTAATAAAGTCCTAAATGTAATAACATTTTATCCTAAATGTAATAAAATCTTAAGTTGCAAATGACCGTTATTACTCAAATAAGCGCCGCATTTGCGGGGTTAATATGCGCCGCGACGCTTATTCGCGTAAAGACGGTACTAAGAGTTACTACCATGGTTTTAAGCGCCGCCCTCAAATAAGCACCGCATTTTTAGAGAAAAAATTTCATAAGCTTCGGTACATTTTCTTGCACTATGTAACTTGATGTTTACAAATAAATTGCTTGTAAAGGGACGAAATAAAAAAAAATTGTAAGCCTTAAAAAGTTTTTCATACTTCATTTTTGTTAAAGAAATTTAATGCAAAAACCGTGGACGAAGATCCTGTTGCTTGTCAACGTTGGATCTCTAGAAAAGAGATCTAATCAGCTAAAATATTAAGAACCAAAAAAGAGAAGTCTAAGGGCCTGTTTACATGGAGGTGGGGGACCCCAGGTAGGTGAGGTAACCCGCTTTGGTGGGTAAACCTCCTGTTCACATAATCTATCATTTCAATTTGTTTACGTTCACATGATAGGTGGGGTGACCCGCCGCATGTTACCTCACCTATCTGGGGTCCCCCACCTCCATGTAAACAGGCCCTGAAGACTACTGCACAGCTGATAACAATGTTTATAAATAACTAAGATAGTACGCGCGCTCTCTGATTGGCCGAGAGATGTGTTTGCATGAGAGCATGTAAACATGTGTGGAGTCAAGATGTTTTGCTCTTCGCGCGCTAATCACACAAGCATGAATTTTAAAATGTTTTTGAGTTGAAAACTCCACAAATTTACTTTATTTACCCATTCCCTCGTCGGATGAAACTTGGAAAATCTTTACAAACATGCTGTGCGAACATTTTTTCGCTTAAGCTGACATTTTAAGCGAGAAAAACTCTATTTTGGAAAGCATCTTTATATTGCAAAACAAGAACTGATTACACGTACATCAAGCTCCGTGTACAAGACTTCGCGACTGGTAAGAGTTTCTCTTTTAATCAGTAACCTAAGCAAAGAGTTTTTCTTTTTTCTAGAGAAAGTTATTTTATAAAAGCAATAGAAAACTTTTTTCCAGTGTTTGCATAGCCTGATATAAACACTCGAGGGGTTGGAAGAACTCTTGACAGTTATGCAAACCCGAGACGAAGTGCGGCGCTTATTTGAGAGCGGTGCTTAATACCATAGTAATACCGCTTAGTACCGTATTTATATGAATAAGCGCCGCGGCGCTAATTAACCCCAAAATGAGGCGGTTATTCGAGTAATTACTGTAATTGGCAAGTTAAGAGTTTACTACATTTAGGGCAAGTTGTTATTACATTTAGGGTCGTTTATTACATTTAGGCCTTCTACAACAACCTTTCTTGTGAAAATGAGTTTATTTGCACGAGAATGAAAAATGATTTCCATATCAAAGGCTGAGCACGTACCCTCGTTTTGAAACAGAGGCCCAGGGGAACTCGGAAATGGCCTATTAGTTTACATTCCGTTTAAGCTAGGCATTTGAGACATCAATAAAGTAATTGCTATTATTATTATTATTATTATTATTATTGCTCAAACGAGCCAGGTGAATAATCCAGAAAAACTTTGGTGAGGTTTGTGAAATGCTCCCTGAACTATTTGCGTAATTACAATAATTCAGGCCAACCTAATTCAGATAAGAAATGAATGATAAAAAGACACCTAATTCAAGGCCCTTGTTCCAGACAGCACCCCGTTCACACGCAAAAGCGTAATGGTTGTTTGTTTCAGGAATTTCCATATCATTTAAATGTGAATGCCACGTTATAATGCAAATACAATACACAAAGAATCATATCCCCGGGAGATTTGAATTGGGTACAACATTGAGTTAGCCGAATAGGTCTATTTATTGGTTGTGTTCGCTTGTTTCACGCTCCGTTAAAGTCAGCTAATTATGCGAATTAAGGAACGGTGCCGACATTTGCATTCAAATTAGTTCTATAGTCAGACCCAAGGGACAGTCTTGACTTATTATTATAAAAATAAAAAACAATAAATAACTTATAATAATATATAGATTTAAGGCCTGTTTACATGGAGGTGAGAGACCCCTGGGGTCCTCCAGGGGTCTGTGTAAACAGGCCCTTAGCGAGGGCTAAAACCGAAGCTTCCGTTAATAAATTTATAATTTAAATCAAACAATAAACTGATAAATACGCAGTTATTTCCATGTTCGTCGGTGATATCAAGGTATGATTTTAATTACAGTCAAACCCCGTTAATACGGTAAACGGGCACTGCCAGGGGGCCATAGAAAGTGTCCGTATCAGAACGGGGTGCTGTTTGCTCAAAAAGAAAATGGAGTGCCAACATAGGTGCAACTTCTCCCCCCCCCCCCCCGCCACTTTACGTCCTCGTTATTCCAGGCAGTAATATAACGATTCTAACCTTTTTGTTTCATTTTACAGAATTCCGCAAAACAAAAGCAGCAGGGACTAGAGGTCAAAAACATGTTAAGTGATCTGAAATCACCAATGTTTATTACAATCGTCATTGGCCTGGGCTTAGTGTTTCTGGTATTCCTTACTGGTTATATCTGGCATAAGTATTGCAGACTTAGACGCAAGAACACGACCGAAAATACAAGCCATGCTAGTGAAGCTGGAGAATGTATGGGTAAGTGAAATATCATCATGATTGTAATAACAGCATTTATTAATAACGACAAATTGTTCATACCAATGATTAATTTCTGGTCAAAATATTATGCTTAAGTAGAATCGTCTCATTTCATTACACTGTGTGTATCCTAGATTAAACTGCTTGAAAACCTTACTAGTATCCCTCGGCGTTAGCATCACATCTTTGCAAATCTTTAAGAATTTTTCGAGCTTTATGAAAATCCTTCCCGATAAATATTTCTTGTGCATTGTTTTTCAGGTGAAAATTGCAATAGGAAATCGCCAGGTGAGAAACGTTCTTCTGTGGCTTTTGAAACCGCACCTGCATAGAGTTTCTATTACAGTGCCGGCAGAACGAAACATTGCAAATAGAAAAGTGCACCTTTTCATAGTGTTATTAATTATAGCGGAGCTCCGGCGCGCGAAGCGCGCCAGCGGAGCACCATGGGTAATAAAATTTGGTAAACCATCCATCCGAGAAAATTTGGTTATGACGTAGCGTACGCCCGTACACTCTTTGCGGGGGAGAGAAGGGAATCAGGTGTCAACCCGTCCGGGGGAGGAGTATGTTATAAATCGCGCGATGCATTTGTGCAACCCACCTGTTTCTTGGCGGGAAATCGCGCAAGAAATGACGTGGTTGTCGTCGCGTTCAAAAACAGGTTTACTGTAACGGAACTACTTAATCTTCATCATTTCATTGCATAAGGATTTTGTGTCCGGAGAGCTCAGTTTCTAGTAAACTGTTTCGAGGAAATGGTTATGGCAACAAGCAATAGCGGATTGGATTCAAACTATATGCTTGTAAGTGAAAAGTGACGGGAAAGAGAAGAAGAGAAAGGCATAGAGTAAGAATTAACAGGCGCGCTAGCGAAGAGGATTCAAGTGGAAATTTTATGCAGCATCTGCGACTTGTTCACTGATAGCTGAAGCTGACAGAGTTTTGAGTCATCTTTTGATGTTTTTACCTGTCTTTTTGCACTGGATCTACAAAATGAAATACAGCAGCTATCAACATTATTTTGTTATTCTTGGCTGGCTTGTTTACTGGGTTGTGGTTGAGAAATGCGCCACACGACAAAAAGAAATCGGGAATCATCGTTTTCAAAAATAAGCTACTCTTAGTAAGCTTACTTCGCCTTGCTGGACCATGCGAAATATCTTAAGCGATTCTGGCCTTACTTGATGGGTTTCCGTGCTGCATCTCGACCGGCAAGCTTGAATAATTTTATTGCATTTTATGTGTTTTCTTTTTTCATGTTTATGCCGTCATTTTACGCACATTTGTAAGGTTTGAATCAATTTATCTGACCTAGTAAAGAACTTAAAAAAGTCTTTAGACATTTTCTGACCGCGACTAGAAGAAAAAGTTCTGAAAAATAGTTTAGTTATCCTATTGTTTGTAAAAAGAAAACTTTGAGCGATATTCTTGCCTGGAGTTCATCTTGCAAAATAGCAAACACGGCGAAGGCGGCTTAAAACTTAAGGCTTAATTTAAATCTATTCGTGACTCAGCTTTACTCTCAAAAGAAGTCTTCGGGCATAAAAATTGTTGACCTTTAAATGTTTCTTCGTATTATATTTCTTGTCTTGATTGTTTGTCAGGATATCGTTCTTACATCGCTTTGCCAGTTGTTGTTTTCAGTCGTCCGTGAACGCGTTGGTCACGCTCTACGTCCAATTTTATGCTCTGATTGGTCAAAATTTGACAGGTGAGTTTATGAGGAAAATTTATGCGCCATCTTGAAACTTGTTTACTGTGACAGCTGAAGCTGACAGAGTTTTGTGTCAACTTGTGATGTTTTTAACTGTCTTTTTCCACTGGATGTACGAAATGAAATTCAGCTACTATCAAGAGTCTTCTGTTATTCATGGCTAGTTTGTCTATTGGGTTTTTGGTTGAGAAATACGTCGCCTGTCAAAGTCGGAAATCCGATTTCGGATGGCATCGATTCGTTTTCGTTTTTCACCTTGCTTGACTGAAACGTCTGAAGCGATGTAGCTTCCAGGAGCTGCCTGAGTAATTATTGTATTTGTGTTTGTTTTTTTCATATATCTCATTTCATGAAGCCGAGCGCAGTTTATGAGGCTATAGTTTATGCATGTTTGAATTAAGATTTGAGATAATGATCTGACCTATAGTATGAGGTTTGATTTAAGCTTGCAGAACTTTAAAAAGTCTTTAGTCGATATTTTCTCACCGGCTGTAGGCTGTAGAAAGAAAGCTTTGAGCAATTTTCTCGCCTCGAGTTCATCTTTGAAAACAGCAAACACCGGGAAGCCGGCTTTAAAACATAAACTTAGGCTTTATATTTATAAGCATAAAGACTCAGGATTCTTAGAGACACTTTAATACTTAATTGTCTTTGTGAATGAAAATTGTTGTCTCTGTAAATGTTTCACCGAATTATATTTCTTTTATTGATTGTTAGTAGTCTCTCTTGCAATTTGCCGTTAATGTTTTCAGTCGTTCATGAACGTTACCTTGCAGGAGTACTCAAAACGTCGCGCGTATTAAACGCTTGTAATTAAGTTTACACATCGTTATAAAACCATTAAATAAATAAAAAAACACAATAAATTCTTTATGTTGAAGTGTAACTCTATTAATGTTCATTCAAACACTCCACAGCTTGCAACTGGCTGGCCGTTATATAGGTGATTTTGGAAATTTTTTTAGCGGTTTTCGTTATTAATGGGAGCTTCGCTTTTAGCCCTGGCTAAATCTATATATTAATGGTGTCTCATAAACCGCGCCCGCAGAGAGTTTCCATTACAGTGCCGGCAGAACGAAACATTGCAAACGGAAAAGTGCACCTTTTCATAGTGTTATGTTAATTGTAATAGTGTCTTATAAATGGCAACGACTGTTTAGGAAAGAGAAAATTGCCTTGTCTTCAGAGAGTCTAGAACAGAGGTGTTCTTACTCGCCGCCGCCATATTGGAATGCCAGAATACCCGGGGACTAGGCTGGATCGCGCGCAGGTATATTCAGTGGAGGTCAGCTGATACGTTTTCAGCCAATGACAGTCGCTGGTACATCTGCGTAACGTACTGTAGCTTGTATAGTCTGCACTATATTCTAATTTTCAAAAGAGCAAGTTAGAGTAGTTACATTAATGAAGAAAAATGGTCATAGCTATCACTGGGGACAGTATTTAGGGATATAAAGAGTTCTTGGAAAAAATGATACTACCACAAATACCACCACACATGTAAAAGACGTCTTAACCTAAAAATGTTTTAAAAAAAAGTTGTTCAGAGTTATTGCAGACTCGAAATAGCACTCAGATAGAAGAAATACATAAAATTCATGTACCCCAAGTTTAAAGAGGACTTACAAGGTTTTCAAAAAAATTGAAACAGAGAAAACACATATCGACAAGAGCTTTGAATAAGCTTTGAACTGAGAGATTTCTCCTATTTGAGAGGTCATATGATACCTGCTTTCGTGTGCGTAATATAAATATTATTCTTTACAGACTTTAAATACGTTGTGTGCTGGATCGTAAAAAACGATAAAAGCTTTAAAGAATGTACATGTAGGCGTTCAAATGTGGAAAATTTGGTAAATCTGTTATATGTTTTTTAACTGCAAGTCAAACCAACAAAACAAAATGAAAAATGATCACGTGACATAAAGTATGACGTCCCAAAACTATTTTCTTAGTTCTGACGCAGGTAAAAATTCGCAGCCTCTTTTCAATTCCTTTTCTCTTAGCTTTCGACTGTAAAGCTGCAATCCGCAGTAAAGATGTTTGACGTTCACAATTAAACACCTAAAATTAGAATTTTTATACAACAGGAGGGCAACTAGTCTCTGTTCTTGGAACTTTCAGATATTCACAATGCCATAACTCAGCGAATATTTCAGATATTGGAGCGTTTAGCTCTGGATTGGAGGGGGGGAGGGGGGAGGCAAAATGCATGCCGTCTTGTTTCAAACCCATTTATTGGCAGTTGCAATAGAGCAGATTCACGTTATAGTCACCGACTTTTGTATATTTGAAGTACAAACAAATGATATACCCTGTTTAGGACTGAGAGAACAAAGACCATTACACTGTCTAGCGGGACATCCCCTTATAGCAAATGGGACGTCATGATTGGACATTTGCACGGCGAATATTTGGCCAGATGTTCCTTGTTTACTGGCCAAGTTCAGAGGCACCCAACGGGAAATTTTGAGAAAAAGACCTAAAAACAAGAACAAAGCATGAACAAAGCTTTCTGAAGTCATTTTGAAAAGCATTATTGGAGATTGCTGGGAAAAATTTCCTCACCCCCAGCAAGGACTGATGGAAGAGTTCCCAGCCAGCAAGCTGCACCTACAACCTGCAACCTGACTTACTAGGAAGTTTCCCTGCAGACATATGTCCATAAATCACTGGCCAGTTTGGGTGTGGTCCTAGGGCAAAATTCACCCCTTCAGTGATAATAGAAAAGGCAAAGGCCAACGAACTTAATTCAGGTGAATTAACCAAAAACGCTACGCTCACAGGGGTGGATCCAGAAAGTTCGGAAAGGGGTCCAGCTATGTTACTTTTTTGTTTACTAAGAATTAATTAGAAATAGTAAACAAATTCATAAGAAAAAGGGGTCGCAAAGGTCCACTCCGCCGACCCCTAAGTCCACCCATGATTCACACGTGAAATATTTTCAACACTCGAAGAGACTATTCTACCTCCCCGCGGCCATGCGATATCCGCTATATAAACCTAGGAAATCCAAATGATATTGTTCCAGAAAACTAAGGCAATGATCATTTTATTGACATTTCAGTTTTTATGTTTATACGCCAAAAATGCCTACTTACACTGCCCCGTCATTGTGTAGTTCCTGAAACGCTGACTACAATCTTGATCGAAAAAATTCCATTACGTGATGGTCATGCTATAGTGCGGTCAACACAAAATACAGACTGCACAAAAATGTAGACTAGGTACAAAACACAGAATGCAGATTGCAGACTAAGTACAAAACGCAGACTGAGAAGAAAAACAGTTTTCTTTTTTTTTTTCTCACCAATTCTGTGTTTTCACTGTCACGTCATCAAAACATAAAAATGCAAACCAGTCAATACAGAAAGTCCAGAATCTGGGAAATGAAAGAAGATAAATATACAAAAAGCCTCGCCAATAATCATGTTTGTGCGATAATTCCAATACGAGATATTAGGGAAAACGTTTTACCTAAATTTATAGGGCTTTGTATGGAGACGCCATGTTGATGTCCCTTTGAGGGGCACAAATATGGCCGCCGGAAACCAACGGAAACCTATGTTTTTTAGTTTTCCTACTAATGCGTGAATTCATCGCTTGAGGAACTCATAAAGAGTAAAGTAATATTTATTCTAAGACAGGGAATGTTTAGATAGCAAAATCTCAAAAAAATCAGTAGCGTTTTTAACCCACACTTGAGAGCTATCCCGGACCCCAGCTAAATACCGCGTCACGCAAAGGCCTGGAAATCCACGCGTCTTCTATCGCAAAACGAAGAACCCTTTGGAACCGAAAATTTGTGTTTAGTGCTGTAATACCTCATGAAAGTAGAAACTCAGAAGAATTGATAGTTTCTTAGTTTGAATTTTGATGACGTCATGCGAAAACCCCAATATAATAACTTACGTATTGTCACGCTATCGCCGTTCCAAGGTCATCTTCCATATAATTTCTGGAATTTTTCTTTTTGAAATGGGCCAAAAAAAAGGGCTAAAATGTTAAAAAAAGACTAAGAACAAGAACATGTTTCCTGATTTTCCGTGGAAGATGACCTTCGAACGGCGATTGCGTGACAGTATACCTTATTACATGAAATTTTCGCGACATGTCTATTTCGCGATTTTGATGTGCGCATATTTCGCGACTCTTAAATGTCGCGATTTTTCGAAAATTTTATATTTTGAATCACTTTAAATTCGCGTTTTTGAGTACAACAATTTAACATATCTTGTCATGTCATGGAACAATAACCTCAAAATCAAGAAAAACCAAGCAGTTCTCACTATGTCCACAAGCAGTTCATGCTTGTACGCGTTAATTATCAATTATCAGTTATTAATTATCAGTTATTATTACGTTAATTATCAATTGACCACAACATTCATTTACACTGAAAATTAATCATAAAAGTAAAAACTATGATTTGTAAACGTTTCAGTGGTAATAAACACGTTCTTTCTTGATTATGGACATAAAGTGAGTCGCGTCATGTTATGTTCGCGACACTCATTGTTCGCGTCGATTTGTTTTGTAACGCGAAATTCGTGAAATTAGCGTGTCGCTAATGTAATAAAGTACGTAAGTTGTTTTTTTGGCGAGAAAAAAAAAAGAAAACTGTTCTTCTTCGCAGTCTGCGTTTTGTACTTAGTCCGCAGTCTGCATTCTGCATTTTGTACCTAGTCTGCAATTTGTACCCAGTCTGCAGTCTGCATTTATTACTGACCGTGCGCCGGTGGCAGTTTATCTTGAATCGGTGTGTTTGTTCTATGACTCAAGAGCGCTAAGGGCATACAATCTAAGGACCGAGTGCGATTTCAGTATCTAGTCAAAAGCTAAAAAGAGTTCTCCTAGATGGACCTAGTGTTGCGTTAGCGCTTTGGCTTCAAGGTGGAGAACGTCATTTCCAAGTACGTTGCCTGAATCAATGATACTTCCCTTGGGAGCTGTAGAATTAAAAAGAACATTTATTCTTAGACTTTTCTACTCCGCAATGGTAAAGCGGTGTGTGATATGCCATATCAAACTGCTTTTTCGCAGTGAGACAAAAAATGCCGCCAAACTACTTAATTAGGCTTTTGTTCTCCGCAACAGTGAAATGACTGATATGACAACCTCATCTTCTCCTAACCAGGTGAATAACAATAATAATAATAATAATAATAATAATAATAATAATAAATGTATCTACAGAATATTTTGATATACAGTGAAACCTATATTAAGCGGACACCCTCGGGGAATGCTGTGGTGTCCGCTTAATACAGGGTGTCTGCCTAATACAGGTTTCGATAGATAACGTCATTTGAGGTGTCAAATGCCATTCGTGAACAATGAAAACGTTCAGAATAATCCACGACAGACAATGATAATATTCGTTTGCATTAATTTCTTTGTCAAAGTGGACCAATTGATTGTAGTACCATAAACATAGATTGCAACTCAAATTTGAAGAATTCAGATGAGTGAAACAAGCTCTATACAAACAAAACGAAATAGAAAACAATACTGTGCTGTGAAACTAATCAAGTCACGTTTTTTTTTTAATGTAAAAATAAAAAAAATTGTGGGTGGCAATTCGAGGCAATCTTTTAAATTTTTTTTTACAATTTGATTACAAGTGTCCGTTTAATACAGGTTGATAACAATAGAAATGACTATGTCTGGTCCTTTTTGGTGTCCGCGTCCGCTTAATAGAAGTGTCCGCTTAATACACGTTTCATTTAAAGTAAATAAGGGAAATAAATTCGAGGACTTCGGCTACTGTCCGCTTAATAGAGGGTTTCCGCTTAATACGGTGTCCGCTTAATACAGGTTTCACTGTATCACAACTAATCACTAAATTAGATTTATGTACTCCGCAATGGTGAAGTGAATAAAATGTCATATCGGAGTCAAACCTGCTCTACTGTGGGTAAAAATTCTACATTTACAAAATTCTGTTATATGAGACATGAAAGACTTACTGTCAATCAAAATTTACCCTTCTTGCTAGATTAACTTTTCTTAATTTAATAGGAGAGGATTAAGAGTGCATTTGATGAAGTTTTATTATGCACATGTCATCGGCTTTCCCCGGGGGTAGACCCCCGGAACAACCAGGGGAATATGTCGGGGAATACAAGGGGATGGATTGGATGAACGCCCCTGGGGAGGGGAAAAATCACGATGTTGTTTTAAGTTCGGGAAGAGGGTGGGGGAATTGCAAACTTTGTAAAATCGCGGATGGTAACCAAGGGGATGTCACTGGGATTTATCTCAAAAAGGGTTTTATAAAAGGAGAAGCATTACGTCTTTTAGAACTAAGGGCCTGTTTACATGGAGGTGGGGGACCCCGGGTAGGTGAGGTAACCCACTTAGGTGGGGTTACCCCTCCCGTCTCTAGAATCTCTTATTTTAATTTGATCACGTTTACATGATAGGTGGGGTGACCATATGAGAGATTGTATGGACAGCAGGGTTACCCCAGCTAAGCGAGTTACCTTACCTACCTGGGGGTCACCTACCTCCATGTAATCAGCCCTTACTCAGTGAGAGAAAACGTTGAACAAAACAAACGAGACTTTGAACGAGGCTAACCTTTAACGCTCGTTCAAGAAATACTGACTGTATCAAGTTCACCGACAGAAACGACGCTCTTCGTAACAAAACAAAACAAACAAAATAGATTTTACTGTTTCTTACAAGTACCTACAATACCTACAATCCGGCCACACCCAATCTCAAAAGGATTCCTATGAAACACTGGACATCGTTCAACAGCAACCTAAGCTTAAACATATCTTTAACCGAGTCATCGATTGTCTCCTACAGGAAGGAAAAATCTATCAAGAACATTCTAGTCCGCGCGAAAATTCCTTCAATCTCGCAACAATCACAAAATCAACGAAGCGGTTAAAAGCATGTAGAACTTGGCAATTTGCATACGATCACCTTAACTGACTCCTAAAAACGACAATCACGCATCCATTCGTTTTTCCGTTCATTTGTTATGCGGCAAAACAACCGGGTCAATATATTTTCAGATCTCTTAAACCTCTCACTGATCATTTTTATTACGAACGTAGAAGCTGAGGACTCGTAGACTTTATTAAAAAATTCATACGTAAATCAAAATTAATACAATGAATAACTGTAATTTTTGAGCATCATGAGGTAGATTATTTCAGGTCATCTTAAGTAGTCTATGGAAAACCTATCAGTGTCTCCCAATGTCGGTGAATTTGTCTTTAGGTGTTCTTTCATTGTATTTTGTAGTGATTTTTGTTCAATAAAGATATTATCTTTCTTCTCCAAGGCTAACACGAAAGAGTAAAATTTCATCCCCAAATATCATAAAACGCCCCCTACGTCAAGTAAATCCCAGTTGTCTGAGGTGGATATCACGGGGATTTTTCGTTGAGAAGCACTTGACCCAGGGGACTTTGTCTTATTAAATTTCCTCACCCGTGGGGGAAATCCTCAACTTTGCTCCACCCATTTTACAATCCCCCTGGTTGGCCAGGGGGTCTACCACCGAGGCAAGCCAATGACATGTGCATTAGGGAGCTTAAAGCAATCAGGAGGACGATGGTAGTAAAAAACTTCGCTAAATACGCCGAATTTGTGTCCTCTCAAATTTTATCTTGTTTTTTTAGCATCTCTTAAAAAAATGCTGCCATCTTCAGAAATAAAGGCCGAGGGAGAAAAAAATTCGTCGTCGTGCGTTCACGTCGTCCTCCATAAAAAGTCGACGTTCCTACTGCCGTCCTTGTCGTGGTTGCTTAAGTTCCTAATTGATTAAAATCCAAGTAGAAACGCTCCCTTATACCTCCCTCCAAAGAGGTTCCCTAGAAAAGACAGCGCGAAGGGAACGTCGAGAAGGGAGAAGAAAAATCTCCTCTATGCGCTCGTTATTGAGGTAACTGATGCATTTCATAAGTTGTCACGTGACTGAATATTTGCCTGTGAGAGTCTCCAGAGGCCTGGGTGGTGGTTTGATGAAACCCACTACACTTACTTCTTAGCCTCTTCTTCCTACACTTTGCAGCGCACGTCTCGTAAACGAAACCCGCGGTCAACAGCATGATAAAGGTTGTCAACATTGCGGGAAGTGCAATCCAAACTCCGGGCGAGTTTCCATCCAGTAAAGTCAAAACACGGTCTGCGTCTTTGTCTGATATCTGGCGGCTCCTGGTTTCGGTCTAAAAGGAAGTTCAGATGGTAACGTAGGTATATTAAAGTGAAAAGCAATCTGTTTAATTTCTTTCTCTTAAACTTAAATTACTACTCGCAAGTCGTAAAGCTTCTAAACCCCTTATTATGAAAGAATTCAGTGGATGCAAAGACGGCTGTCCGTGTGGTAGTGTGTTTCCGCAGCCTCCTCTTTTCCACCCTCACCCCAGGCCTTTTATTTTGCTTCTATTTGCCTTGAACATGACCAACACAAAAGTATGACAGTTATCACGTATTAAGGGAGGTGGATACCACCCTTTATGGCCCTAAACAATTAAAGGTTGTTCTCAGATTTTTTAAAACGACTTTAACCTAATAGATCTACTCTTCAGTATCTGCATACAGGAGCAAATTATTCCTGCTCTTCTTCTTCTTCTTCTTGTTTTCGGATGGCAGGCAATTTGTCGCCCCGTTTTGTGTCAGCCTCGGAAGACGATTTTTTAGCTGCAAACGAGGCAGCTTTACCAAGAAATACAAAGTCAGAATGAGAAGGTATGAATGCCCAAAACTGTTTGATCTATCTTGTCAAGATTTTAATCGACAAATTTTGCCGTAACACCTCAAATCAGGAATCAGCAAGGCCGCGGGAATTGCTGTTGCTTCTATCTAACAACTAATAAGTTGCAGAGTTTACGAAAGAATTCCTCGTAAATACTACAGGCAAATGTCTTAGAGTAGCCCACTTATTTTAATCAAGGTTAATAAATCAACTTAAATGTAATGAGGTAATGCTTGTGTATGTCGAAAAATAATTTTCTTGATGTCTCACTGTCGATATTTAAACAGATTCCTTAGGCACTCAGTTTCTTCCTCAAATTCTTTTTTTTCAAGTGCAAATCCAATTGACCGCTGAGAACTAAGGAACATGATCACTGCCAAGCGAGAGTCTTCGACTTTATCCATGTAGTAAGAGGCTGTGTAGATATCCGCTAAGATTCCCTCTACTTCTTCTTTTACCACTAGTGCATTGTACATTTCGTGGAAATTGGGATAATCTGCAGCACAGGAAATAAGCGTTCGTCAGTTAAAGTCCGGCTGTGTCACGAAAGTTATCAAGATTCAGACAGTGATAGCCGCCACCAAACTGACTGAAACCCACAGAGAAAAGAAGGTATAAATTACACAGCGAACACAAAAGGAGACACGATTGGATAAACGTGAAGAAGATTGACACGAATTGCAATAGAGAGGGGAAGTGTGACGTAACGTTGCCATGGTGGCAAAATTTCTAGATCACAACAATGGGGAGCTTAAGCACTGACGACGGCGACGGCAACGAGAACGACAAAGAAGCAATCGGTTTAGATTAGCAAAACAACAACTTTATACGTGCAGCACGCTTTTTTGTACATTCTTGGCCGTCGTTGCACGAATGCGACAGGAAACTTTCTAATTTCACACGCCCGCTTTATGGAGTTGGTGAACACAGCGCAAAATTTTCCTTTTTCTTTTTCTACCAATTACGGTCCTTTTGGATTCAACCCCAGACCAGAATATCCCAGACTTTTGACAAATTAAATAAAATTGAATGAGATCGATGAAGTTTGAAACAGTCCCAATTCACTTTCTTAAGTGATGTTTTCGGTTTGTTATCATTCAGGGCCCAGTTGCTCGAAGCATGGTTAGCGTTAACCAGCGTTTAATACCATGACAACGTATTGGTTTTGATACTGCTTAACCAATGGTTAACGCTAACCATGCTTCGAGCAATTCAGCTCAGGAGTTTTGCTACCATGGCAACACGCGTAACGGCTTCTCTCTATTGAGGTTGTTTGAAACTTGTTAGTAGCCTTACAGGTTTTCAAAGTTCACTTTTGTCATCTGTAACCTTTGATATAATATATTGTTTGACACGAAGCTGTAATTTGGCCATTCACAACTAATTTCTCATAGCAAATAAGAAACTGGCGTCATTAGCGTTATCAAAAAAAAATGACTTAGACAACCATGTCACAGCCTCTTGAAGTCGCATTCCAAAGAAAAATACCATAAATGTGCTGTAAATCCCTCCCCACTTGAAAGCGTTCTTTCGAGTAAAAACGGTAAGCTACGATGTGGCTGAAGCGTAAGACAGGCGTAATACTAAGTCCGCAAACAAGGCGCAACAGCCGACATCACTGTAAACGTTCGAGGGCTGGAACCGACGCCAAAAATGTCAATACCTTTTTATTAAGACAAGAGCCATAATGGCTCTTGATTCAGACGAATACTTATGGAAAAATGAATCAAACGTGGTTTTATTTTTATCTAAAGTAACTAAATAGCTTCGAGAGAAGCCGAAGCCACTCCTTGACTGAATAGAACAACCACGTATTCGTTATCTACCTCATCTGAAAAAAGTGCAAATTGAACTTTCAGAACAGTTTCTTTTTAATTTATACTGCATTGGACCGTTAGGATAGACAAAGCTTACTTAGGAAGCCAAGTGAAAAGGAATGCTGTTAAGTCTATTAAAAATTAAGGGTGAAAAGGATAAGGTATGCGGAAAAAATGTGTGAAGCGACGAATAGGTATACCCCTTGGCATCCTAGGCTGAGCAATGTGAGGTTATTTTCACTTTAACTTAGTACTGCATCATGGACAAAATCTATGGTGTTACCATTCAAATGAAACCTCCGAGGGCAAGAACTTTTGCGTTTTGCAAAATGATGATTGATTTTTTTTCCCAACCCTCTTAGTTGGACTGATTATTTTGTAAGAATGAGAAGTTAAAACGACTTGATGATTACCTTTTCATTCACGCCCGGATATAGCAACGTCTCTACTCAGACGACTTCAAATGGTGTCAGAATTTGAAAACGTACCTTTGACGTTGGCAGCCTGCTTCAAAGCCTCGTCGTACACATGACTGTCTTCCAAAACTGCAACCTGGGTGAGCTTCAACAGTTAGCTTAGTGTCTTAACATTATTGAACTCAAGTAAGCCTAGTGAGATATAGGGGACGGTAAGGGGTGTCCTCTAGATAGCTTCCCGATGATTAACAGTTCTATCATTTCTGATGATTTACGCACATTTACTCCAGTATATTTCTTTGTTGTTTTGTTGACATCAATGAACCCTCCTGAGATATATTCGTTGCTGCAAGGGTGTGAGAGTTGTGCAGTTCGTCGTATGTAAATAAAGAAGAATAACCTTTTATCTGTTTAGGAATGAAGTAAAGTTAATCAGTTTCCGCGACATTGTATGGAGGCTAAAGCATGCATTGTTAATCCACTGAGTTAACACAAACTTCATGGCTTCGAATTGAATCCTGTTTAATACCTTGATTTTTTCAGTCTCAGCCTTTTAGGAATTTCGAGTCTAATTACATATGATTCCAAGACTACAGATGTTATTTCTCTATTTAACCTAACTTGCTCCGCTAACTATTAACCTAACGGCGCTTTGCATTTTCTGGTGCGAAGAGAAATGATGATGAAGACGATGATGGTGCTAACCTTCACTCCCAGCAGAGATTTACGATGTAGCATGGATGATGACGTCAAGGCACTTGTGAAAGTAGCGGTGAAAAATGAGCAAAGAATAAGGCCAATAATAATCCACAGGATGCCAAACAAACGTGCAGCTGGTGACTTTGGAGTCCTGTCACCATACCTAATATCCAGAGAAAGAACTCTCATAAATCAAAAGTTAAATATACCAGTTTTAATAAATATTTCCAAACGTCTCATGAAGAATGGATCTCTATCGTAACGAAAAACTGAAACAACTAAAATTAATAAATAACCGGGTACACTTATTCGCTCTATTAAGTTCCGTGACATGTGAAAAAAATATTTCAGCTAAAACCTGATTACTGTTCAGCTTTTCATCGTTGTTGACAATTTTCACCTTCCCCTTTCGTATTTAGTTCAGGTTCGTTCGGTTTATCATTCCTAAGGAAAACAATGGACTACTCGTAGTCTATACTTAAAATAATCAAATTTAAAGCATTTGAGTTTCGGCATGCGTGTAAACCATTAAGCTGGATTTATAGTAGACAAGCAGTTGGTCATTTCTTTTAGCGGCAGTCGAGAACTTACACGACTTAAATAGAGCAGGCATCGAGCTTAACTATTCTTACCCAACTGTGGTCATGCTTACGAAGGACCACCAAATTCCCTCCATCACTCCTCTTGTGAAAGAACGTGGAAAGTGATCAGAATTTTTAGATTTGTCCTATAAGTTAAAGTAACAAAAAAAATAGTTGCAAATGAAGCAAAATGAAATTTATCAGGATTACTTTATTGAGCGTTTTCTCGACTACATGTTGTCAGAAGTTCTAAAAAGGAAAATATATATACTGTATATCCTCAGGAGAGAATAATGGGACGAAGAGGGAATTGCCCAGTGGAGCCCTTGGGATGTGTGAACTTCATCAACGTTATTTTTAGACCAATCAAACGCTTGAAATTAATCTGAAGTTGGTTTCCGGAGAGGTCCGAAAACTTTTATCGAGTATTGTCACGAGAGATTTATGGGACATTATGCTCTCTTGGTTTGTTGCAATTTCAATATTCTACATTGTTTGTTTTGAGGCAGTCGCGCGTGGACGTTTCAAACAATCGATTAAAATGTGCGGGCGTCCTAGGAATTAGACTTTCGTTAAATTACAACCTCTAAAAATAACGTAAGTAAAATTCACATATCCCGGCCAACACCTTAACATTCCCTCTTTGTCCCTTTATTGTCTCTTGTTATCCTTTAGTGGGGTCTTCCTGCCTGTGCCAGTAAATCTGACATTTAGCAATCCTAGGAGTTCTCATTATTTGACAAGAAGTGCCCGGTTTTGTCTCAGTGCTTTATCATTTAGAGAAATATACATCTAGTAGGATTTTTGAAAACAAACTTGGCAAAATTTGCAGCCATTTGAGTGGAAAAGGGCCAAAAGGAAGGCTTTTTGCGTTCGAAAAGGTCAAAAATCACACTGGGGAAGGAAAAGGAAAGGGAAAGTAGCAAGAGCAAGGAGAAGGAGAGAGAAAGAAGGAGAAAGGAAAAAAATAATTGTTGCACTCTTAGTTTTTGTATTACCACTTTAGTTTTGGTATTGGCTACTGCTTGATCGAAGAGGTCTATTTGGCGCTTACCTTTTCAATAATCCTGTTAGAGATACAATGTAAGTTCTTGCTAATATGTGTTCCATGAACAAAATACCGTTTTTTTTAACATGGATGATTTTTTTGAGGGTACGAGGTCTACGAGCAATATCGGTCTGGAGATTGATGTATGACAAACGGAAGTATTGAAGAGGGAGGAGAGTACCAAGAAATATTTGAAATGTAAAAAGAAATATTGAAAACGTAAAGCAATTAGTGTTGTAAAAAGGTGATTCAAACAGATTTAAAACATTGTAATTTTTAGATGGAACAAACTTTTTTTTGACACTCAGGAAAGTATGTGATCAGAACTTTCAGCGCATGTACGTTTTCAGGCTATTACCATAATAACGTATTAATTCAACAGGTGAAATGGAAAATATGCGTTAAAAAAGGGGACTGAACTAAACCGAATCAAGTGGCACCGACAAGTCTGCACCTTTCTCTTTTCAAACGCTCGAAAAGCGTTTTTGACCCTAAGGTTAAGCAAAAAGAATAGGACACCACGATATTGGTCACGTATTAGTGTTCAATTCAGTGAAAATAGCAATAATTTCCGTTATTGCTCAGTTTTCGCATATCTCTCTCAGTTTGTCAATACGAAGGGCTTAAAAAAAGAGAACTCTTCGTTGAAGTTGCCCCTGGCTAGCTACTGTTGACATTTGTGGTTTCGTTGTTAAGTATGACTGATAATAGCGGCTAAATCATAACATCAACCCAACTTCAAAGGAGGCTCTTTAAGGCCCATTATAATCGATTTAGTTTCCCAGTCAGGAAGTCGGCGAACTGAAAGCTTAATCTAAATCCAGAATTATTTATTCAACCCCTGTAAATGATTTCTTCTTAATGTCTGTCGCCTTAGTTTTTGATCTCCAAGAAAATAAAATTTAATAAATGTCTTTATTATTCATTCAAAATATTTCTTCGTTTCTGATTAGCTAAAAGCACACCCATGATTCACCACAACCAGCTACTGTTGACCAAATTTGGAAGAATTTCCTTGTGATTAATCAACCGATGACGTAAAAGTGCAGCACAGTTGCAGATTAATGCACCGTTAGCCGAGAAGACTGGGGACGAGATTGAGTTGTTTTGTTTGTCGAAACGTTTCACGACGACCTATTGTCTAAAACAATAGCGCATAACAAAGAGCTTCCGAGAAAGTGAAAACAAATTCGCCATTTTGAAAAAGTTTATTCGGTCAAAACTAAGAGCACTGTAAGTGTTTGCTCTTTTTAGCTCTGGAGTAGTTTGGAAACCCGCAGACACTGTGTCTGTCGCGAAGTCGTTTCCATCTTTCCTCCGTTGGTCCTCGTAACAAAAAACACTGCAAAAGGCAAAGAAGGTTTTCAAGGTAAGTTTGTTGTCATTGTCGAAGGATTCGCTCGTTAACGTTTTGGGGGAAAACGTCTCGAATTTCTGCCAGTTCATTCTCGTCTGCAGTTGTGATCTGCGTTAAAATTTTCAAACACTGACTAGAATTCTCTTCCTCGGTAAGGTTAAAATTTCTACATCAGCTTCGTTCTCATTAAAACAAAGCTAGGTTAAAATTTGGAAAGGCAAAGTCAACATCCCAGTCGTCAGGGTTTACAGACATATTTTAAAGTTTATTCGGTCAAAATCAAGAGCACTGTAGGTATTCACTCGCCAATGTGACGCTGAAGTATTTTGAAAACTGGACATTGTGTCTGGCTCGAAGTCGCTTCTATATTTCTTTCGTCGCTCTTTGAAAAAACACTGCAAATGGCAAAGAAGCTCGTCAAGATGATCGGGTGCAGGTATATTTGTAATCATATTTGTCGAAGTAATTACTCATGTTCTCTTGGGCAAAACATCTCAAATCTCTGCCAGTCTATTTTCGTCTTCTTAACTGTGTACAACGATAAAATTTTCAAACACTGACTAGAATCCTCTTCGATAAGATTACGAGTTAAATTCTTCATCGCCTTCGTTCGCAAATAAACTCAGTTTAAAATGTTGAAGGACAAAGTCAACATCCAAGTCCTCAAGGTTGACAGACGTCTTATAACTTTATTTAAACCTTTTTTTCGACGGAAAGAGATTAAGAGCTCCGTAATGAGCATTTTCTTTGACATTTTGGTCCGTAAAGCAAGTTACAGACTTCAAATTGACCAATCGCATGGCGAAAAAAGGCTCAGCCATGTAATAATTCTTCATATCCTACGAAAGCCGAATTCATTAATTGCTAAATATAGAATAGCCGATTTTGACAAGTCATCCAGCCGCTATCACAAAACGCAAGTGTCCAACAACAAAACACAACAACAAATTAACATATTTACCTTCCGTTTATCTAAGTAAGCAAAATTTCTCTTAAGTTATTGAATATATACACACTTACTAGTCCCCAGATCAAAATCCCGGCAAATCCTGCCAAAAGTAAGGTTAAAATAATAACAGGCCAGGTATCTTTCATGGCTTGTAACACGCGCTTTCGTAAATGTCTTAATGTTTGCTGTTTGTCCACTATGAAAACAACACCTGGCGATTTCAAGACCTCCACGTACGTATGCCCTCCGTAAGAACCATCTTCGCTTCCTTGCACAGGAAGCGCCAGATCAGCTTCCTTGTTTACAATGGTTTTATCAAGCTGTTGTAGATTACCAGCTTTTTTTCTGAAGTTGATTTTAGTAACGGATATTCTAACGCAAATCTGAAGTCCCTAGGACACAACTTCTTGAAAGATACCTTTCACTCTGAATCCAGGCGAGGAGCCCTGCACGCTTTCTTGGTTTATACCACTGTTATTGTTCGTTGCGTTCATTGCTTCTCCTGGCTGTGACGAGGCCAATCTTGTTCTGTTTTCGCTCTTTTCTAATGGCTCTTCGTCAAACATGACATAAGGCGGCTTCTCCATCCAGGAGATAACCACCGAGTCTGAAGATTCCGAGAAAGGAACTGAAACACGTCGGTTATCTTGACTTTCATCCAAAAGACTCACATCAAGAAATTCTTCCAAGGACGCCGAAAAGCCAACGGACAGGACTAACAAGAAAACTACCAACTGTGTTTTTAGCCTCATTATGTTTTTCTTCTTATCTCGTTGACCTTAAAACTTGTAGATACTTAGAAGTCACTTTCCTTCCCTCCCGGCTAATAACCTTTGTAGGCTCGTAACGGGAAAATGTAGAAAGAAATTAAAAATTAAAATGTTGCTTTCCCCATCAGGGAATTCTATCTTTATACCTTAATTGAAATGGGCGGTTCCTGATAAAAGCGCATGTGCAAAGCAATGCAAGTGTCTTATTTCCTTGATTCCCCCCTGACTTTCGACTCTGTTGCAAGGATTTTGACAAAAAAACAGACCAGCCATTGTCTCGATATTTATCCTGGTCTGCTGTTTTACCAGTCGAACAGAAAAAAAAGTCAATTTTGGCCCAGCTTGAGCTAAAAAACAATAAAAAACAGCTCAGAAAATTAACATGTTCATAGTCCAGGGTTAGTTCTTACTCAAAGAAACCAATTTTGTGAATTGCTTCGGGAATAATGAAACCGCCTTGTTAACTTAAACACAAGCAGGGTCTTCGACAACTTCACGTCAGAATATTATTTTCGCAGCTAAGTAATTACTTACGAAACAGTCCATTGTACGATTTTAAGAAACATGTTCTTTTTGAGACTTTTTCGTCGCTTTTTATTTTCCTGTACGAAAATTGATACTATAGGAAAAGATCTTGCAACGAAATATAGTTCAAAATTGCTCATGGTGTCTAAAAACGAGCTTAACTATTTATCTGCAGATTGAATATTAAATAGTAGCTTAGATGCTAAAAAGATCTTTTGTCAGTTTTGTTAAAAAGCGCAGGTGTTCACTACGATAAACGGTTTTCGGGAAGCTATTTTTCACCTCAGTTTCACCATCATAAATTAACATGTTTACCTTTTAAGTTTGCCATTAAAATAAACAAATTTTCTGAAGTTTTCTTGAGTTTAGAAAATGAAAAATTCCGAGAATGAGACACCGATCATGGTTCTTCTAGGATAATTTTTGTTGCCTCTAAAGGAGAAATAAAAGCGTCATGTTAATTTGTTTAGCAGCCAGTTTGCAACAACGTCAACTTGGTTGGCGGTGAAATGTCCTGAAATATCCAAAATGCTCTTGGCATGATTGATATACATATCATTACAAGATTTGTCCTATATGCGATCACCAGATCCCTATAGATAGTTTTCCCAGTGACGTCATCAAATTGTAAAGTCAAAGCGAGGTTTTACGAATTCTTATTCATTCAAGGTTGAAGATAAACAAAAAATAAATCAACAGTAGGTTGAGTTTGATTGTCCTGGTGAACGTAGACCTGAATAGGACTGTTGTTGTTGACAGTAACTGATGTTTCGACAACCTGTGCGGTAGTCATCTTCAGAGTCAAAGTGAGTTGTATCACGTCAGTCGATGGTATTATACTCTGGTTATTGATCTAATTGGTCAATGACGTCGCGATGTTATTGGCCGTCTGTCAGTTAAGTCGTGATGTTATTTTCAAGTATAAGGAGATGGGTGCGTATGCTAGTTCGTGAGTGAAAAGAAATAGCTTTTATAGAAAAAGTGAGCTCCAGATGTTTTTGTTAATTTCCGGCGGCCATATTAATGCACCAAAACGGTATAGCAATATGGCGTCTCCATACAAAGTTCTACAAAGGTGCGTGAAACGTTTCGGCAAATAACTCAGAAACTGTGGGCCACAAAGGCCTGAGACAAATTGTTTATATATTAGTCTTTTATAACATTTCGTTTTCTTGGCCCTTTCCACCGGACGGATTCCAATTTATATTTTTTGTTGCGTGACAGTGAAAACGATCTATAAACATAAAATACGCAAAAGAGGGTTTCATTCGATGTAAAGATTGTGGAGCGATCACGGCAAACGTGAGATTCAAGCTGAGAACTTTTCAAAATGAGAAATGAGCAGATAAAAACAGCTTATATTGTAGTTAAAATAAACAGTAAACCATAAGTAAATGGAAAACTTGGTCACGCGGTACAAATTCACGTTTGCCGTTTGCCGCAGACGCGATGCTTAATCTCTCCAATCTCCTACTCAACACGAAGAACAAGATGATGAAAAATTCTCACTCCCTTCAAATTGCTGTGTATTCTACACTTTTTGTAATTGTTTAGTAGTTGTATTTCGAGTCTGGTTTTATTGCCAGCATTTACTAGTCGCGTCTTTCAATTGATCCCTCATAAGTTATTCATTGTTTTGCGTTTTTGAAATAAGAAGTCAAGACTGTCCCTTGGGTTCAACTATAGAACCAATTTGTATGCAAATGTCAGCACCGTTCCTTAACTTGCATAATTTACTGACTTTAACGGAGCGTGAAACAAGCGAACCCTGACAACCAATTAATTTTCCTACCAAAGCCATTGCAAGAAAGACAGCGCGCTCAAAATCTGTCCGCTTTTAGTTTGAACACACAATAGATTTTACATGAGCCAGTCAGGGTTAGAAAAGACTGGGAAAGCCGAGGCAAAGCTTTTGTTTCATTGAAAAGTACAGTTATGAACATATAAACGGCTATCCACTTATCAGTATACAGGAAGGCAAGAAATGACTATCCACTTATTAAATGCAAATGAACGCATATTTATCCAGGCTTTAGTAAAGGGGTGAAGTCATTGACTAGAAACTTATTAGCGGAGCTCCATAGCTAAGGAAATGTGGTAATCTACCCATCCGAGAAAATTTGGTAATCACGTGACCGTACGCCCGACCGTCCGTCCGCACCACAGGGAAACCAATGTTTACTCTCACACTTTCTAGCTAGTTTGGGAGCCCAATAGAAAACTAATTGCACATCAATGTTGTGATCAATTGACAGCTGTCAAAACAGGATATCCGCTGACCAGCGGGCTCAAGTGTCGACCCATCGAGGTCGAGTACTTTTTTGAAGTTATCCGTTGACAAATTACCAGTTTCAAATGATCGCAGGCGCAATTCTATTTTTTCCAATGATTCATATGAAATATGTTGTGTTAATGTCACTATGGCCCCGCACTGTCAAGATTTTGATTTCAAACTGATCTCGGACGCGAAAATTCAGCCACTTTTTTAAAAATAAAGGCGGGGAAGACCTTTTCTTACCATGGTCACGCGTTGGTCACGCTCTACGTCCAATTTTTGTACTCTGATTGGTTAAAATTTGACAGGTGAGTTCATGCGGAAAATTTATGCAGCATCTTGAAAGTTGTTTACTTTGACAGCTAAGGCTGACAGAGTTTTGTCTCAACTTGTGATGTTTTTAACTGTCTTTTTCCACTGGATGTACAAAATGAAATATAGCTGCTATCAAGAGTCTTCTGTTATCCATGGCTGGTTTGTTTATTGGGTTTTTGGTTGAGAAATGCGTCGTTTGTCAAAATTGGGTAATCCGATTTCGGATGGCATCGTTTTCGTCTTTCACCTTGCTCAATGCGTAAGAGGGTTTAAAAGTCTCAAGCAACCATGGCCTTCCTTGATATCTTTCAGGAACTGAATCTCGAATGGTAAGCGTGACTAATTATTGTATTTGATGTTTGTTTTTGTTTTATCTAATTTCATGAAGTCGGGCACAGTTTATGCGGCAAGTTTTTGCACGTTTGTTAAGATTTGAGTCAATGATCTGATCTAGTATCAGGTTTGATATAAGCTTACAGAACTTTAAAAGGCCTTCAGATATATTTTCTCACGGCAAATAGAAAAAAAAAGTTCCGAAGAATATTTAGTTATAAATTTGGCTGTAGAAAGAAAACTTTGAGTGATTTTCTTGCTTCGAGGAGTTCATCTTTGAAAAAAAAAAACAAACACCGGGAGGCTGGCTGAAAGTAAAACAAAATAAACTTAAGCTTAAGCTTTAAGCTTAAAGACTCAGGATTTTTAGAGACGCTTTAATACTTGTCTTCGTGAATGAAAATTGTTGTCTCTGTAAATGTTTTACCGAATTATATTTCTTTTATTGATTGTTAGTAGTCTCTCTTGCAATTTTAATCGCTTGTTCGTGGTGTTTGTTTTCATCGTTCATGAACATCGCTTGCAGGAGTACTTAGAAATGTCGCGCGTATCAAACGCTTTATAAGATTACACATCGTTATAACTGGAACCATTAAATAACAAAAAACTAATGATAATAAATACGTTATTATGTTGAAGCGTATCTCCATTAAAGTTCATTCAAACATTCGACCACACCGATAGCTCGCACTAAAAATGAGAACCGGCTAGCCGTATGGGTGATTTTGGAAATTTTTTGAACGGGTTTCGCCAAAAGCCCACGATTGATCGTCCTGAACATTGAAAAATTGTGAAATGCCGTATTCTGTCCGAGGTCTGTATGATAAAAAGTACTGTTTCACCTAAGATGTGATGTATAAAAAGTATAAAAGGTTGGTTTACATGCACACCCTCAGATTTGTTGGCAAAAAATTTGTAAAGTAAACCTGTCGAACGCAAAAAAATGCGGCCTGATTTGTTTTCCAAGAATTTATTTTCGAGGCCTAATCTACTGTGATCAAGAGCCATTATGGCTCTTGAATGTGATAGAAGATGTTTGCCATTTTTTGGGTGTACATACATGTATATTTAGGCTATCAATCGATGTAACATGTTTCACTCTAAAAATAACTTATCCTTTCCCTCAAAAGTCACATGAATGTGCCCTTAAGTTAACTGATTTGTGGATTACAAGTTTATTGTTTGATTTAAAATATAAATTTATTAATGGGAGCTTCGCTTTTAGCCCTGGCTAAATCTATATATTAGTATATGCGGGAACGCACACGGAACGTAAAGTAAGGCATCGACAAGGAGTAAATCATCCCTCTATGACTACTTATATACCTGGAAGAAGAGAAAGAATGTGAAGAAAAGTTTCTTTTCTTTAATGCAAAAACAGCGCGATGGTAAGGCTCAACTATTTTATTGATTACTGTTTACTGACCATTCGATGGACGAGTGTCATCTAAAAAAAACTAACCTAAGGAGTCCCCCAGGGCTCAATTCTAGGGCCACTTCTGCTTCAAAGAGCATTAACTCGCTCTGAATCTGATAGCTACGCAGGCTAGCCATTTTCTTTTTGGTGAAAAACATGAAACTGGCTAACCAACACAGTTGATAAAATGCCTCCTTTCCTTTCTCCTTAATCCAGACACTAATCTGACTTTTTTGTTTTATTGCTCCATCTATAGAATTCCACCATAGATTTTGAGGCAAAACAAGAGCACCAGGGACTAGAGGTCAAAAACATATTAAGTGATCTGAAATCACCGATGTTTATTACAGTTGTCATTGGCCTGGTTGTAGTCTTCCTGTGTTCGTTAGTGCTTATATTTGGCAGAAGTATTACAAACGAAGACGCGAGAACACGGCCGAAAATATAGGCCATGTTAGAGAAACCGGAGAAATTTGGGGTAAGTGAAATATCATTATTGTAATAACAGAAATGAACGTCCAATTGTCCAGACCAATCATCAGTTTCTAATAAAAAGTATTTTATTCTAAAATAAAAAATTCCGATTTCATTACACTATGTTTATCAGTTCGTTAGCATCACGTCTTTGCAAATCTTTTTAAATTTTCTGGCTTCATGAAAATCCTTTCCCCGGACCTCTAAGTGGACAAAAATTTATTTGCTCCGACTAATTAATGTGCATTAATTTTCAGGTGAAACTATCAATGGGTTTCGCCAGATGAGAAACGATCTTGTGGGTTTTTAAAAACTGAATTTGTATAGAGTGCCTATTACAGTGCAGAACGAAATGTAATGAGTAGAAAGTGCACCATTTTAGAGCGCTATGTTAATTGCTAGAGTGTCCCAAAAATGGCAACAACTGCTAAGGAAAGACAAAATTGTCTCGCCTCCATAGAGTCCAGAGAAGACTTGTTCTCTTCCACCCCCGCCATAATCGAAAAGAAGCCCCAGGGACCAGGTCCGGGGACGAGGTTGAATCCCGCGCAGTCAACCATCTTCCCTCGCAGAGTATATTCAGCTGAGGCCACTTGATAAGTTGTCAGCTAATGCCAGTCGCTGGTATATCTGCGTCGTGTACTGTTCTTTGCTTGTATAGTCTGTACCACAATTATATTTTCAATAGAGGCGGTAAGCGTATTCATGTTAAATAAAAAGAAAAATAAAGTTTAGAGCTATGACTGAGGACAGTATTTTGGGATAAAAAGAGTTGTCGGAAAACCTGAATACAATATAGTACCACTATTAACAGCTGTAAAAGACGATTATTACCTAAGGCTTTTTAAAAGAATTGTTCAAGTTATTGTAGAATCAAAGGCATGAGATAGCAATTCTGGTAGAAAAAAGGATATCAAATTCGTAATGTTTTAAGGGGGAATAAATAATTTTTAAAAAGAATTGAAAAAGAGAAAGCATTTTATATATCTAGGAGATTTGAAGGACAAACAACCTTTGAACAGAGAGATTTTTTCATTTACTAAGA